>NW_027481107.1:0-103250 GCF_050403485.1 Sporobolomyces salmoneus
AGGCGAGAAGATGTCAACAAAGTCAAGTCAGAGAGTAGGAAGAGAAGAGAGAAAACTCACGTTCTCCAGCCGCACCGAGACGAGTGTTGAAGAAGTTGTTTCCACTTCCATCGGCGGAACGGTACTTTGATTTCCCGACGTAGGAGATCGGAGGGTGTTGGAGATTGTTCCAGAGCAAACGGATGAAAGCGTTTTCGAGAGTATCGCCAATTTTCGAATCGGGAGGAAGAGAGTAGAGCAAGACGATGACCTACGCGATCGAGGGAGAAGGAATGTTAGCTCACTGAAGAGTGGGTAGACTGGAGAGAGACTTGCCGATTCTAAGAGCATTTTACGATCATCCATTCCAGCGCTCTCATGAGCGACAGCGACGTTCGCAGCAGCGATCGCATCCTACTCGTCGAACTACCTTTCAGCCTCTATGCTCAAGAGACACTAAGAGGAGCTCAGACGAACCTTGACGTAAGTGTGAGAAGTCAACATCTCCTTGAGGTTCGACCACGGATCTTGTTGAGGTGCTCCGATCATTCCACCCAATTGACCTTGTCCACCGAATCCAAACTTGGTGTGATCTTCTCCTTCGATCGCGAGTTGAGCGACATGGATTGCCTAGGTTTACAAAGAGAGACGAACGGTAAACCGAGGAAGACCGAGAAGAAGAGGTTCGAGCGAGTTAGCTTATCTCTCCCCTCCCCCCCTTGTTCTCCCGTGAGTGAAGGGAGAGTGTGAAACTCACAGTAGTAGCGATCCCTTTCGCAGTTTGATAGAGAGAAGAAGTAGGAGTATGGCGAGACGAGAGGGGAGTCGAAGAGGATGAGGAAAGGGGAGAAGTTTCTTGTGGTTGTCCCCACGACGATGGGGCAGAGGGAGCTCCTTCAGACATTGTTCTGTTTGATATACGAGTAGCTGTGTGTGGTTAGCGAGAGGGGGGGAAGGGGGAGAAGTGTGAAGAGAAGAGGAGAAAGAGAGAAGAGAGAGAGACGAAACGGTTTTGTGCTGCGAGTCATCTGATCAAGGTTCAGTCCCTTTTCGACTCCGAGGACGTTCCGGTCCCACCTCCTGTCTCATCCTTTCCCTCTTCGTTGACAACACCTCGGGAGTCGAGCGACAGCTTCGTAGCTTCAAGACACGGGGAGAAAAGGCCATCGAAGTGAACTTTCCTTCTCATCTTCCTCCTCCTTCTTCCCACCTTGTATCCTGTAAGAGGTCTGATCGCAAGAGCTTCGTCATCCTTCGGACGAGACGGGGCGAGGGCGAGGCGGTGTTTCCAACGGTCGTTCACAAAGAATGTCCCGATACGAGGGCCCGAGCGGAATGGTTGGGATCGCTTCTTCGGATTCATCTCTCCGCTGACCCTGTCCAGCACTCATCAGTATGTTGACGAGGAGGAAAGTTGGAGCGAAAGAGGAGGCTCACCCATGGACCAGCACGACGAAACCCCGATCAGAATAGACAATCGAGCTCTTCCCTCTCCTTCCGCCTCTCTCTTCTCCGTTCCCCTGAGAATTGACAGATAAGCAGAAGCTTCATTCCACGTACGAACTTACTTCCTCGATCAAATCCAATGAGTACAACAACAAAAACCTGAACATAATATATAAAAACCTTCGAATCCTCTCCTTTTTTGTGTTCAGAACTCTCCTTCGTAGTGTTTCAATCCTTGGGTTCTCTCTATTGAATGACCCGCATCGGCAGAGAACCAGGACTTGAGGTTTTTGTTGAGTTCGATCGTGACGACTGAAAACGAGAGAGAGAAAGTCAGTCTCTCCTCCTCTTTTGAGAAAAGAAAAAGAGAGGGGGTCGGACTCACCATCGAGATTGAGACCCTGAGAAAATGAAAAGAAAGGGTCAGCATGGAGAGATTCAGAGAGAGCAAAAGAGAGAAAACTCACCATAGTATGAGCGATAAATTCACTCACCTGAGTATTCTCCACACACCCTTTCAACCCGGTCGAATTATGTCCATACGCATACAAATTGACATCGACTCCCGAGTGTCCCGCCGTAGACCATCCAACCTGAGCTCTTCTCGAAATCTGTCGTGATTCCCAACTTTCATCAGCTCGAATTCCTTCGAGGATGAAATGAGAGAGAGAGAATCAACTGACAGCGTCCGCTAAAACTCGATTCGCTTTGTAAGCGTCACTACGTTCTTTCCAGATCTCGTCGAGTTCTGAAGTTGCGACATCCAGGATTCCTAAGCCTTTCTCGTAAATTTCGGTTTCGATCCAGTCTCGAGTCGTCATGGGATAGCGATCAGCGATTTGTTTACCTAGGTGGGCGGTCGAGTGGGTTGCGTTCGATAGGACTTCAGGATACCTGTTCACAGTTACGAATGTCAGCTTTCTACTTCGCCCTTTCGCTCTTTCAGGAGAGAGACCCGAGGATGAAAAAGGAAGACTGACCACAAGTACTCAGGATAAACATCCGCCTTCAACTGTCTCCCAAGAGTCAATCCTCCAGTTTCGTGATCACTAACCGAAACCAACACGGTCGGAATCCCTTCTTGATCGTTTTGTTCCTTGACCCATTGTTTGACGTATTGAACGGTTTCGTAGTATGCGAGGACGTCGGAAAGATGAGCGATTGGATCGTTATTGTGTCTGAATCAGTCGAGGGTGAAACGAGTCAGCTCAATCTTGGTTTTCTTCATCTCTGCCCCGACATCGGGTTGAGACGAGGTCCGAAGTGGGGAGAAGGGGAGGAGCGGGAACGATGAGAGACAGAAAGAGATGAGACTCACGCAGCCATATCGATCCTAGCTCCTTCGATCATGACGAAAAACCCTTTCGCTTTCTCTCCTTTCCTTTTCAACCACTTCAATGCATGAGTTGTCCTACATCAATAGCCCAACCCATTTTCGAGTCAGATGAGAGCTACTATTTAGGAGATCACGAAGAGAGCAGGAGGGAAAGAAGAGAAACTCACATTTCTTTCAAGCTCGGTTGTTCATCGACCAAATGTTCCGTCCTCTGTCGATCAATCTCATAGTCCATGTGCTGTGAAGTCGACAAAACTCGTGAGAAGTCAATCCTCGTTCGAGTACTTCTCGAGAGAACTCCGGCACTCACATCGTTCCCAAAGAACCCAATCACCGATCTCTCCTTCGTATTCCCTCTTCCCGCTAATTCCTCATCCTTCCATTCCCTCAACCCTTTCATCCCCTCGACTACCCTGACTCCCTCGACCGCTTTCAATAAATCCTCGTTATCGGTTCTACAACTCCCCTTCGTCGAATTCCCTACGAAGAAACATCTCCCCCCTCCAAACGCTAAATCCACCGTCCTCCCCCTCCTCGCGCCTCCATCCCCTTCCGTTCCAGGGAGAAGGAACCTCGCGATTTCCGATTCGAGGTCCCGATCAACTACATGACTATAAAAACTCGCCGGAGTCGCATGAGTCAATCGGGAAGTCGTTACGATCCCGGTTGAGAAACCTTGTCGATGCGCAGATTCGAGGATCGTACCGCACGGGAGTTTCGAAGGGGTTACACCGATTGCGCCGTTGAAGGTTTTCAGGAGACAGGAGAGAGCGGTTGCACCGGCGGCGGAATCTGAACGAAAGATACGAGTCAGAGAGCTGCTACGAGAGTGAGATAGAAGGCAGGGAGGAACTGACCAGTGATGAGAGAATTCGAGGATCTTGTCTAAGCGCAATTGCAAACTCAATCGGATCAGTTCCCTCCCTCGTTCCTGCCTCTTTCCACTGAGGCTAAGCAGGGAGCTGAGGACTCACTCTAGAACTTCCCACCAATATATCATCCAACGGTGTCCCACCTCCTCCATCCCAAAACTCTTTCTCCAATCCCGCCCAAACACTCTCATTCAACAAACTTCTCCGTTCTCCTGTTGTACTTAGTATTGTTGTCGAATTCGTATCATATAGATACCTTAGATAAGTTCTCGCAAACGTTTCCGATGCTGGACCTGTGCGTGCTCCAACTCTCGAAAGTCATCAACTTTCCTCCTTTTCAGACGAGAGCGGATGAAAGCAGAGAGATGGAAACCGCACCCATTCCATCCGAGATCATGAGTACAACCTGTACTTTTGGTTGTCCATTAAACCTCGTAAACAACGCCAACACCTGAGTCGCGACGTAGGCAAACCCAAACAAACTGAATAAACCCCCTATAACTAACTTTGGATGTCGAGGTCTCTTTGCGGGTTGGGAACGAGCGAGAGAGACGGCGGCACGGGAAGGGATAGAGATCGTGTAATGTGAGGGACGAGGTGCGTCGGGAGAGGGAGAGGAGGAGGAAGGAACTCCTCTCTCGGAAGAGGGATCGGGTGGGTAGGAATGGAGTAGAAGGGAAGAGGCGGCTGAGTCTAGGGAGGAACGTCGAGAGTCGGGGTGCTTCAGATCATCTTCTTCGGCGGTTTCCTGGGAGCAGAGGAAGTGAAAAGAGAGGCCGACGTGTGAGCGAGTGGGGGTCTCATGGAAAAGAGGAAGGGGAGAGAGCTTACCTCGTCTAGGATGAATTGGGGAGGTGTACGAGGTCTAGACATCCCCGTATACCTTGATTTCTCGATGTTGTTGCGAAGTGAGGAAGAGTTGCAGATCAAGAGATTCTCGTCTGAGTTTCTCCCTCCTCCTCCTCACTTTCGATCCTCGATAACATCCTTATCACTCGCACGAGCTCCACAGTAGTTGTAGTCCGCCCAGCCTCGATCACCGACACCCTTCTATACCAACTCCCTACTCTCTCCTTGACTCGTTCGATTCTCTCTCCACAGCAATGCCTTATCAACTCTGCGTCCTCGGATGCGGTACCATGGGAATCGCGATCCTTTCCGGTATAATCGACAACCTCTCTTCCCCTAACCAATCCAACCCCTCCCTCTCTTCCGACGACTCCGCTCCATCAACTCCGATGGGTTCCCTCATCCTCCCTCCCAACCACAACCCCGAGTCCCTTCCGAATCGTTTCATCTGTACCGTGAACCGTTTGGAATCCGTCAAGAAACTTCGACGAACTTTCTCCGACCAACTCTCTTCGGGAGTTAAAATTGATATTCGACAAGCCTCTGAAAACGTTCGTTCAGTGAAAGAGAGTGATGTAGTGTTATTGTGTTGTAAACCACAATTGGCGGAAAGTTTATTGGTACAAGAGGGAATGGAGGAAGCTTTGGAAGGGAAATTATTGATTTCGATTTTAGCGGGTACTACGATTAAAATGATGAAAAGTTGGGTACCTTCTTCGTGTACTGTCGTACGAGTTATGCCGAATACTCCTTCCAAAGTACGTTCATCTTCTTCTCAGCAAGACGAAGGAAGAAAGCTGACGTGAAAGGTGAGAGTAGATTCGAGAAGGAATGACCGTCGTTTCATCCCTCGATCCTTCGGACCCTCAAACTCCCGTACAACGTGATATTCTCATGGCTCTCTTCACTCCTCTAGGGAAATGTCGTTTCATGGATGAAAAAGTACCCTTCTTCTTTTCTCTCTCCTCTCCCGTCTTCCTCGAGCACTGACCCGGATTCGGTGCGAGTTGTGTAGCATTTCGACGCCGTTACAGCCGTATGTGGATCGGGACCTGCATTCGTATGTCTAGTATTAGAAGCGATGGCGGATGGTGGAGTCATGATGGGTTTACCGAGAGGTGAAGCTCTAGAACTCGCTGCTCAAAGTAACGTTCTCCTCCTCATCCCCTTCTCTCTCCGCACCGCACGATTGCTGACGAGTCGAAGAGTGGGAGTTGTGATAGCTATGCAAGGTGCCGCAAGAATGGTCCTTCAGACAGGAATTCATCCTGCAGCTTTGAAAGATTCCGTTACCAGTACGTCCAGCCTCCCTCCCCATCTCTCACTTCCTCTCGTTTTGAGTCCAAGCTGATGGGTGGATGGTTGGGTTGAACGCGCGTGAAATTAGCTCCAGGAGGATGTACGATCGCAGGATTGTTGGCGTTGGAAGATGGGAAAGTTCGATCGACGGTCGCGAGATGTATTCAGGCGACTACGGAACATGCTGCTGGACTCGGAAAGAAATAGAGAAAGGGGATGTATCTTATACGAACGAGGATAGAAAGAAATCAAGGGTTTCGTCGGAGGGAGCTTGGGGACGAACAAAAGGATTCTCGTCGAGAGAATTTTCAGGTTGTAGAGGGAAATAGAATTGATCAGAGTATCGTTCCTTCTCCAATCTCCGGTCTTACACGCGCAAATAGATTGATGAGTGAGAGTGATCAGAGATTGAACTCGAGACGAAACTCTTCGATACTGGCTCTCGCGACGATTGATTCTGAATTGATAAGATTAAGATTGACGACAACAATTTCGGTTTCTATATGCTATGCTATGCTATGCAACTGCCCTCTCTTCCCTCAACCTTCTATGAAGCCGCTCTCATACTCTTCGGCAATGGTTTGATTTTCCCACTCCTCAACATTTCCTCTACCTCTTTCCTCTTCTCCCCCTCTTGCATCCCCTTCACTAATTCCTGCACTACTCCCGTCAACACCGGTCCCGCTCCTCCACCTCCTTCTGTCGTATCAGCCAACCCTGTCCATTCCTGACAACCAATCCTCCAATCAACGATTCCATCCCCTCTAGTTTCCCCCAAATTGATCAATCCAACCTCTTTTCCTTCTTCTTTAGCTTGTCTCACTAACCTAAACGCACTAAACGTAGCCAATGAACTACCCACTACCAATACCCTATCCGCTTCTTTGATGAGTCTCTCCGATTGTCTCCTAATGATGGGTTCGAGAGATTCTCCGAAAAAAGTTACTCGAGGTTTCATCAATTTCTCGCCGCAGGAAGAACACTCCGGAACGAGGAAATCTTCGTAGCGAATGTTGGGACCTAATTCGATATCTCCATCAGGGTTCAGTTTCTCTTCTCGAGTGGTACCGAGTTGGAGAGAATCGGAATAAGAGGCCCATTCAGGGTTGAGAGCGCTCAGTCGATCTTGGAATGCGTCACGACCGGTAGGGGCGTGACAAGATAGACAGTGCGCGTGACGGAGGGTACCGTGGAGTTCGAGGATGGGGGGGTCGAGAGGAGGGAGAGGAGAATCAGGAGATGTCGAGGGAGCGATCGTAGGGGGAGAGAGATAGGTCGAGAGATCTTTCGAGTGAGCTTTACTGTCGACGAACAAGAGTGTGAGTAAGTGAGGGTGGACAGGAAGAGAGATAATACGAACTGGTGAAGACCATCGACGTTTTGAGTGATTATGGATGAAACTAAATTCATCTTCATGAGTGCGCTGAGCGCATAATGAGTCGGATTACTTTCTGCTACTCGAACTGGTGGATATCCTCTGGGTGTATTGCTTCAACGTCAGTCTCGCGTCAAGGCAAAGAGAGATAATAGAGCTCGAAAACACCCACAAATAAGATCTCGCCCAATACCGTCTCCTATGTTTCTCATCCTCCAGAAACTCTCCATAAAAGATCGGTCGATGTTTTCTAATCGTATACGTTCCTTCCGGTCCTCTATAAGCCTGTCAGAACCATCCAGCATATCCATCTCAGTTTTCATTCTCTTTGCTCCAAAGAACGATTCGGAGAGATGTAGTATGGGATGTGAACTGACCCTGATCCCGGAATCAACACTAACCCCCGCTCCAGTCAAGATACAAGTCTTCCCACCGTCTCCTCTCGTCAAGAAGGATTTGACGAGGTTGATACTTTCTGCGAGCGAGATCTTTGGTGCAGGTGGGAACGCGCCTTCGATCAAACCGGGAACTCGAATCTTCTCCAAGAGGGTACGTTTCGTGCTCATTTCTCCTTGACTAGCGAGGGGCGAGAGAAGCGGGATGTGGCGGAACGAGCAGAGGGGGGAAAGGAGAGGAGAGAGGAAAACGAGAGAGGTTGAGATCGGTCGCACGGTCTATCGGGTGCGGAAGGGAGTCTAGTGAGTATCCGAACGAGCTGAATCCTAGTCGGTAAGTGATGTGGAAGAGGAAGAAGAGATCAGAAACTTTTGGCGATCATCTCCCTTCCTCTCTCCAAAGACTCACACGCGCCGTTCCTCCTTCCAGACACATCCGCGCACACCTACAGCCAACATGGTACGCCCTCTTTCATTCCCGCGCGCGTCCTAGTTCTCGTCCTGATTTTTCCTTCAACCTCTTTTTCTTTCATCAACCATTCCCTCATCTCCTCCCTCGTACGCGCACAACTGAATGTAGGGTAACGGAGCCAAAGCGCAACAAAAACAAGCGAAGAACGCTGCGGCCGCAAAGAAAGGTCCTTCTTCTCAACTCGCTGCTGTACGCTCTCTCTCCCTTCTCTCTCCTCCTCTCTTTCCCGGAGACTGATAGTTGGGACGGGATGATGTAGAACAAGGCATCCTTGACGTTGAAGTGTAAAGTCTGCATGTCACCTTTCATGGGGTGAGCACTCTCTCTCTTTCCCATTCGTTTTCTCTTTCGGAGAGAGGAACTGATGGTTGCGAGGACTGGGTACAGTACGGCAAGGGCACCTCAATTAGAAGAACACGCGAGCAACAAGGTAAGCTCCTCTCTCGCTCCCCTCCTCCAACGCGAGAGGGAGAACTGATCTTGAGGTTTTGCGTTTTTTGTTGACAGCATTCGAAAACTCTTGCGGATTGTTTCCCCGACTTTAAGCCTTAATTTGAGTTCAGCGGACAGCGTTAGTCGGTTGGTGGACACTTTACGAGAGCATAGAACGGTAGAGCGAGGGCAGGGGGGGGGGGGTAGGGGCTGTTGTTTCGAATACACTTAATTTTCTTTCTCTTCTCAAACTTAGACCATCCTCTCGGATCATGCATTGGGCATTCACACTCCTTCATTGTCTCCCAGTCGTTCGTCAGATTGAGTTGACAGAGAGGTAGCGAGGAAGCGAGAGAAGGGAGAAAGAGAGTAAATTGCGATAACGTTTTCCGAAACGATGTGTTATGCGATAGCTGGGAGTAAAAAACGATAGTAATAAATCAACGACAGTAAGATGATAGAGCCCATGAGAGAGATGTTGAGTAAAAACAGGGTAGAGAGAAAACTGGTCGAGCGAGAGAGAGGGGGAGAAAGAGAACCGAGAATGAAAGGGGATGGGAAACGGCGTCAAAAGGAAAGGGTAGGAAAATGAGTGTCTGTGAAGGTAACGGAGTCGGGGAGAGAGAAGGGAGTAAGAGGGGAGGGAAAAGTCGGGAGAAAAAATCGAGAGAAAGAGGGTTCGATAATCCGAGTAAGATCGAGTATCGAAGATGAGGTGAGAGAGGGCGGAGGCGAAGAAGTATAAGCGAAGGCGAGAAAGTGGAGGGGGAAAGGAATGAGAGAAGCGAGAAACGAGGTCGATTTGATTGAGCTCGTTCCGTCGATTTATTCCGTATCGACCTCCTCCTCTCCAACCGACTCAATCTCGATCTCCCCTTCATCATCCGTCGTCAATCCATCTTCCTCAATCTCTCCGATCCCCAGTCCTAATCCGATCAATCCTCCTGCTCCATCTTGAGCGTTTCCAGGGTTCATTCCGATGACTCCGAAATTCAATAATCCTCTCTTAATTCCAACTTCCTCCTCTTCTTCCTCCGTCGTAGCAGGATCCGTTCCTGTCGTCGTCGTCGTAGTAGGAGGAGGAGGGACGATTTGACCCTTGACCTGGAGACCTCCTCGTTGAGCCAATTCCTTCTGCATCAACCTCTTGATCCGTTCCTTCTTGACTTGTTCGTCTAAATCGCGTTGTTTATCTCGTTTGATCGCGTAGATACGTTGTTTAGATTCGGGGGAGAGGTCAGAGGGGAGAGGACCTTGAGAGGGTTTGAATTTCGTTAAGGAGGCGGCGAGGGTAGGATCGGAGGACGCGAGGAGGGGAGTACCTACTCTCACAAAGGGAGTGACGACGAGGAGTTAGTTGAGAGGAGAGGGAGATGGGAGAGGAGGAAGGGAGACACACCTCCGAGACCGGTAACGAGGAGAGCTTTGAGTTGAGATTTCTTGGAATCCCATGCGATCAAGTACTCGACCTGTTCCTCGCACGCATTTCGGGTCAGTTTCGAGGACCAGCTAGAGAGAGGAAAGAGTGAAAGACTCACAACTTCTTCAGAAACGAGGAATCGATGACCTCTCGGAATCTCCAAATTCGTATAATGAGTCCAAACTATCCTCCTCTCTCTCTCATCAGCTCTCTTCCTTCCCCCACTCATTCGCTCAGATACAGAAAGGAAAAGAAAGGGGAGACTCACCGTCCTCACCAGGAACTCTCGACTGATCCAAAATGAACCCCCAACCTTTATTCCCATCGAAGAATTTACAAATTCCCCAACTCCGAACGCTTCCGCATCGTTTAGCGTGTTCCTCAGCGCAGAGACGAACGAGAGATTTCTTCTTTCGACGAATCCCTCCCGAGGAAGCGAGGAGTGCGTCGAAACCGGTGAACGAGAGAGGTTTGAGGTAACCTCCATCGGGATTTGGGGAAGTTGAGGCAGTCGTAGAGGGGGAGATGAAAGAGAACCCATTCGAGGAAGAGGAGGAGGAAGAGGAACCGAAAGATAGAGAAGGGGAGAGAGAAGTTGAGCTTGAATCGCGAGCGGCGAGGTCCGGGATTGAATTGGGAGAAGGGGCGAGTTGAAAATCGAACGTTGGGGGAACAATTCCTCCTCCTTCGGGGAGCGAGAGGAGAGGGGGAGGAATCGGCATGACGACGGGTCCGGGGAAGTAAGAGTTCGAGTTAAGAGGTTGAACGGGAGGTGGAACGAAGGGGAATCCGTTCAAGTTTGGAGTCGTCGAGGAAGCAGGATCGAAGAGATGAAGAGGAGGAAGAGCAGCCGAGAACTCATTCATCGTTGAGAGAGGGGGAGAAGAAGACGAATAGAATTGAGGTTGAACGGGAGGAGGAGGAGGAGCGAAAGGAGGAGGAGCGAACCAAGCGCTCAAAGGATGAGGGAAACTCGTCGTATTGATTCGATGTTGACCCTCGTTGTACTCGTTCAAATACCTCCTCGCCGCGGGGGAAAGTTTCGGATCCATCGCGTCGAGAGCTCGAGGGAAACTCGAATCGGCTTCAGAAACGAAACTCATGTTGTTGAAATCTTCCGAAGAGGCGAAACTTTGATCCTCGATTCCTCTTCCTCGAGATCGACCACGCAAGGGAGTCGAAGCGGCCGAAGAAGGTGCCGAAGAGATCGGGTAAGGAGTCGATTCGCCAGGACTTTGGTCCATCGCGTAGACGAGTTCTTCGTAGGATGTCAAATTGTCAAATTTCGCCAATTCATGCACGAGAGCTTGAGGAGCAGGGATCATCCACGATGGTGGGTTTGGTGGAGCGACTCCTCGACTTGCGATCGGGGGAGAATTGAAGAAATTGTCTTGTTCAATCGAAGAAGTCGGAGGAACCCAATTCGATCGACGACCTGGGATCCCCCCAGGGGGTAGAATACTGATCAATCGAGGCGATAGCAGAGCAGGTTAGCATACAGTGGCGGGCGAGAGCGGGAGAGGAGAAGGGAGAGTAGAGATTGCATGAACTCACTCGGTAGATCTAGACATGTGCCTTTCGAGTGAGAGTGAGAGCGAGTAAGAATGGGTAGATAGGGAAGAAAACGAGGTAGTGAAAGACTGTAGGTGAGTGAGGTAGGAAAGGCGTTTGGGCGAAAGGGAGTAAGAAAGGGGTGAGAAGTGAGATGGAGGAGAGGAAGAGAGAGAAGAGAGAGAGAGAGCAACCGTCGAAGCGACTCGTCGACCGTTGGAAAGCTTCGGAGAACTTGGGAGCTCACTGAGACCTTTTTCGACTCGAGTAAATGCGTTCTTGACTTTCGATTTCTGATTGACCTCTTCCATCTTACTCGCTCCCTCGTCCTCTATACTCACACAGTAGCTCATTACGACCTTCAGAGTCGAAAGGTAGTCGATGAATGCGGTTTGACGCGTCGATCGACATCGCGTTGAGTTGATATCGATTCTGACTTCTTTCTCTTTCGCATTCATCCATGCTGCAATTCTGGTTCGCGACGAGAGACCGTAGAGCGAGTTGAGGCGAGTCAGCTATCATGCTTTGCACGGCAACAGGGATGGACGACGAACGGACTGACCTCTTTGAGCTGTGAAGTCGATTCTTCGTTTCGGTCCGGGTCTGTGTTTCCCGTTCTTGCTCTGTGTCTTGCAATGTATTGCCGTGGAGTTGACGGCGACACCGTCCTACCCGAGAGTCGTAACGAGCAGAGCTGTGCCGCTGGGGGTACCGGTCAGCTTCTTCACGAAAACGAGCTTGACTGAATGAACGATTTTTGCTTTTTGAGCTGTTTGGCTTGGTTCCTCGTAAATCGCGCGGAATCTCCAGTCGATCGGTTTACTGAGGTCCTTTCCTACTTGATGAAGGACTGGGGAAGCGCCTCGAAGGGTGAAAGAGGTAGAACGACGGAAAAAGGAGATGAAAAGGAAGAAAAAGGTCACTCTCAGGGTAAGCTTGCTGTTCCAATCGGTGTTAGAGTACCGTCTGTACCTCCAGTACAAGTTCTGTGACTTGGAACCGTTGGCGAGGTCGAGAGGAGTCGATTTTCGCGGTTTCGTCGATTTTCATTTTCCGTCACATTCGTCCAAGCCCTCCAGAGCATGCAGGAGTATACGAGTCGCGTCCGAAGCTAGCCGAGGACCTCGAACAACCTCAACGCTGCAGTATCGAAAGGTTTGCCGAGTTTGAAGTGATTGGAAGGAGGGAGAGAATCAGTCGCGAAACTCTTCCCTTTCACCTTTCCTCGACAACTCTCGATTGCGACCTATACAAATCCAACGACTAGTCAATTCGTCGAATAGGTCGCCCGCGTAGCGCACAGTGAAAGATCACTGCTTCACTCGAATCGATTACCTCATCTCTACCTCGACATCGGAGCCGTACCACGCCTTCATTCGACCTGAATTTGACTTGAACCACTAGTGTAAGCTCTTGAATTTCACCTGAGCTCGAGAGGGAACCGGTTAAGGGATGATGGGACCAGAATGCGTCCTCTGAACGAGAGTGATCTAAGATCAATGTTTAGGGAGAATCGAAGGCTACACTGGAGCATCTAGGCAGACGCAGAGTCTGAACAAGGGGGTCGAACATCGACGGGACCAGGACTGACATTCGCTCGCTTCGCTCATAGTTTCTTCGCAATCTCCCTCTCTCGCAATGTCGTCTCTCCCTCCCGAACTCGTTCTCGCCTGCCTCTCCCACCTCGACCCCTACGACTCCACGACGATCCCTACCCTACTCTCCGTCTCTCTCGCTTCCCAAACCTTCAACGAGCTCTCCCATTCCTCAATTCTCTGGCGCCCTCTGCTCAAAGTGCACTACTCTCGACGCGGTAAACCCCCTTCTCCCTCCTCGCTTCCTCCTCCATCTCTTCGAACTCCCTACGATCTCTTTCGAATCCGGTCCCTCTCGGATTCTCAGGCAAAATACCTCGTTCGAGAACTTCAATTCCCCGTGAATCGACTCTCCGTAATGACTGAACTTCGCTCTACTCTCGGTTCAAACGTCGTTAGCGTGTTGGAAGAATCATCAGATTGGATGTCGGCTGAACGACAACCGGAGGAGTATCTCAGTTTAAGGTATTGGAGTGAGGAGGCGAGGAGAACGATTCTGAGAGATGAAGCGATCGCGACGTGGAATGAGATCGTAGAGAGGGATGAAAAGGGAGAGGAGGAAAGGGAAGATGATTTCGAGAGAGGGGTTAATGCGTTCGGGGCGTTTAGAGGGTTCGATCCTGAGCGAGTAAGTCAAGGGTTCTCTCAAAATTCTGAACTTCGTGAGGACTCGTGTGCTTACTGTATTCTTTGCAGCTCGAGGAGGATTACTATGATCTTGTGTTACATCCGAACCTCGTCAGAAACACCTCGTCAACTCCGCAGGAACCTCAAGAAAGGTTACAGTGGATTGCGAATCAAGTTTGCGATTACATGTTATCGATCGATCTCAAACCCGCTACAGGAGGAATGTTTCATGACCTCTCCAACGTACACTCTTTTCCCTGTCTCGCTCGAACTCGTCGGCAGTAGCTGATTCCCACGTCGCTTCGTTTTCTGCAGCACTACGTCGAATTAGCTTTCGAAAACGCCAACGATCCCCTTCAAAACCACGGTACCTTCCCGATGACTCTCGTCTCAATCTTCTGCTCCTTCGTCCGACGCCTCCCGAACTGTCGAGACCTCGAAGTGAAACCGATCGGATTCCCCGGAACCGTCTTAGCTGGATTGCGATTGAAGGGTAGTCAGGATGAATGGGTTTACGTTAATCCGTTCTCGATTCCGAGAGGGAGATTACCGACGAAAGCGGCGTTGTGGAGCATGTTAAGGTCGATGGGAACGGAGGAACATGAGGAGTTTTTCCAACCTTCTTCTGCGAGGAAAATGGTCAGTCTCACACTACTCTTTCCCCTCTCATTGACTGACCAAACGGATCTGACGATGACCGATCGCTTTGTTTGTTGTTAGTGCGCTCGAGTCAGTCGAAACATTTTCACTTCGCTTCAAAGTCGACAACTCCCCTCTCAACAAATCGGGGTTTCTGCACTCTTCTCCGTTGCGCACTGGATGTACATCGATAACTTTGCCCCACCTCGACCGGATCTCGTTCAACAAGGGACTGCGGTCGATTGGATCGCTTCCCTCGTTCAAGCCGAGTATTCGCACGATGTCGGATTCATCGAGGATCGAATCTTACCTCGTCTACGATCACTCGAACGTCTCAGTGCCAGCTACCACTCTCCGAGACTCGAAAGGATCGAGAAATTGGTGAATGCGATCAAAGAGGAAGATTCGAAAGAGGTAGAGAAGAAATGGATAAACGAGAAAATTCGTTGGAAGGTTGGACATGTGTTCAGACATAGATTGTTTGGATATCATGCGGTCGTGAGAGGTTGGGATTATACTTGTCAAGCGAGTGAAACTTGTGAGTACTCCCTCACTTTCGACGAATTCGAGACTGATAGAGTTTGACGGAAATAGGGATCATGCAAATGCAAGTCGATCGACTCCCTTTCGGTCGTGAGCAACCTTTCTATCACGTCCTCGTCGCCGATGGTTCTTCTCGATACGTCGCAAACGAGAACATCACGGATGAACCAGTTTCGGATCCCGTCATCGAGCGGTTATCGGAGGATCCCTCGATCGGGAGATATTTCAGAAAGACGGAAGGGGTAAACTCGACTGGACTCGAAGGGGAAGGAGAAGAGATCGGGGAGGGGAGAGTGAGATTCGTAAAGAGTTACGAGACGGAAGCAGAGTATCCCGATTCTTGAGATTGTACGGTTTATCATGTTTGGTTCGTTTTGTGGATGTTGTTGTCACTCCTCGTCTTCACTGTCAATCAGAGTACCTTAAAAAACGTACGACACATCGGGAGAAATTGGGTCCGGAATCGACACCGCGGAACGAGTCCGGAGTTTTGAATCGGTGCAAAGTCGAAAGGGCTCGAGTGACCTCTTGCTTCCTTTCTTCTCACTTTTCACCTCGACAATTCGCGATCTTCGGGTTCTCCTTCGAGCCCGCCTTCTGTTCAAGCCGAGGTCAACGGGAGTGGTCTTCTTAGACAAATGTCGTCGGTTCGGGAGCCTACAATTCGTTTTTAACGAGGGGCTCGAGGGTAGTTTGAAGGGTTCCAGGCGAGGTGCTCATCATCAGATCTATGTCTGATGCATGAGCAAGCTTGCCTGATCCCGGCCGCGCCTCGAGTTTTCTCGCAGCACGAATTGTACGTTCTCCGACCGTTCGACATCGACTTCAAGTCGAACGTTCACGTCAATCTCGGAGGCGAAGACGGGCTTGTAGGAGACCTCGAAAGTCACGGATTCGACCATGAGCATGTGTGCCGGACAGAGGATCGAGGGCGTGTCGCAGGAGTTTCACGGCGAATCTTTCTTGGCGGTTCGCACGAATTCCTAGGTTCACTATTTGGGGAGCTATGCTGTTCGAGTCTAGTTGCGCAAGATCGAGATCACCCTTCATACCGTCGAATGTCACTATGGCAGTGATGCGGCTGTGAAGAGGAATCCGAGAATTCGCAACTGACTGAATCGCATAGCTCGCCAAATCGTGAGCCCGTGCGCTCGTGCGATCGCGAGGAAACCTTCGTGTGCTCTTTTGACAAGTCCTCGTCCTCCGTTCGGTCATCTTGCTCGCGATTCCGGGGTCGTCGACGTGAGGAGAAGAAAGGGGATTTCAGCTTAGACGGTTTGATGGTTTTCTAGTTCTTCTGAAATGAATTGAGCACAGCTTAAAGGGGCAGACATCGGAGCTCCTCTCAATAGCGTTGCATTCAAGATGACTGAGAGAGAGCGAAAGATGACTGAGACAGAGCGAGGACGGAGAAACATCGCAAATTGTTCCTTTCATCAACAGAAAACGCTCGAGAACTCGCTGTCGCTTCCTCTCAACCGCATTCTTGCGAGCGGACCGCGTCTGCGATCAATGATCGCGAAAAGACCCGCTCCCTAACTCCAGTTTGATGCAACTTCGATAATTTCATTGTGATTTGACTAAAAAATACGAAATAGACTGCTTAGATTTCTCCTTTTGCGCGATCGCTTTAGTTGATCTCGAGGAGTTCGACCTGTGTGTGCGTAAGTATTCGTCAGTTCCGTGTAAATGCAGCAAAATGCGGGAAAGCGAGAAGCGAGAGACAGGGAAAGAATGGAAACTTACCTCGAAGATCAAAGTAGAGTTGGCGGGGATAACGGGAGGGAATCCACGAGCACCGTAAGCGTAGTCCGGGGTGCAAGTGAGCTTGGCCTGCAAATCAGGAGTCGAACGCACACGAGTTGGAGTCAGCTTTCTAGATTCAAAACTTCTCGTGTGCTTTCGATTTCTCGCTTGCCTTTTGTCCAAGGGAGAGTTGGGGGACACCCTCATCCCATCCTTTGATGACCTGTTACGAGTGAACAGAAGAGAGGATCAGCGCCGAAACTGAAGAAGCTAGTTGAAAGAGTGAAGAGAGCTTACACGACCGACACCGATGGCAGTCTCGAAAGGCGTTCCTCGGTCAACCGAAGAGTCGAACTTGCTACCGTCTTGGAGAGTTCCAGTCTGAGCGAGCGAGCGAGAGAAGTCAGCTTCAAATGACACGCAAAAGAGAGAGGGAGAGACGATGACATACGTAGTGGATCTTGACGGTCTGTCCAGCCTTGGGGAAGTTTTGTCCGTCACCTTGCTTGATAGTTTCGATAGAGACACTACGTTCGCGTATAGGAGTTGAGAGAGTTAGCTCCGAAGATGATGAGATTTGGAAGATGAGCTGAAAGCGGACTCACCCCATGGTTTTAGCGGTAGTAGTAAAAGTTCTACGGGGAATAGAGGTCCTGATCAACCTTGGGAGCATATCTTCTAGCAGTTCGGAGACGTACAAGTGGTAAAGAGTTGGAGACGAACCGAAGAGCTCCCCTCTTCCCCTCTAACAATGTCCGCTTCACCTGCTCCTGAATCTTCTACTTCGTTCGTCAGTAAACCCAAAGGACCTGCGACTACCCCAGCTAAACCCGCAAACGTCTTCTCGAAGTGAGTTCTTTCTCTCCACTTTGTTCCATCGGCTTCTCTGACTCACCTCTCCTCTTACAGCGATGGTTCTTTCCTAGAACGGTTCAAGAAGAGCTCTGTGCCGCCTGTAGATGTGGAGAAGCAGGAAAGAGAAAAGGCTCTCGCGAGGTGAGCTGTCCTTTCACTTCTCCTCTCTCTTTCTCGCTCTCTGCACTTGATCTTGTCCTTTCCCCTCCTCAGTTATCTCTTGACTATCGTATGCTGACAACTCGAGTCTCTTCTGATGCTTCCGCTCTGGTTCCGCTGATTTCTCGCTTCGTTATTGATTTCGCAGGAAGAAAGCCATGGAAGATCGATTGTGAGCTCTCCCTGCCCCTCTCGCCGAGCAGCGCCTTATGCTGACCAATCCCCTGACCTCACTTTGTAGTAAGAAACGAGGGAAACGACCCTCTACTTCAACAACCACCGAAGAAGACGGAAGTTCGTCAAAGAAACAAAAATCTCAAGGCGACGACAGCGAGTTGACAGCTTACCAGAAGGAGGTCAAGCGACTGAACGCGAGCAATCTCAAGGATGAAGGCTACGAGATAAGACCACTGCTTAAATAGTGCTCTTTCGTTCTCTCGATGGTGGGTTTTTTGCGTCCTTCGTTTTCGTGTCGTGGTATTGTTTGTAATCTTAGTCGTAGCAGCTTACTTCGTTCTACTTATGCGGGAGGAACCGTGATTCTCGAGATGGATGACAGCGAAGGCCTTGTTCTTGGGATCCGCGAGAGCTTGTCCGTTTGCGGTTAATTCTCGCAATCGTTTGAGCTTGAAATCCGTGATCATGAACTTCCACGCCGAGTTCCGCCGAAGCATGGTGATATCGAATTGGATGGAGCGAGCGGTCTAGTCAGCTCTACCACGAGGTAGACTACAAGACTCGTTTCGAACCTCACACTGCTCGCTCAGCGCTCGTTAAGTTTTCCTCCTCTTTCGCGTGAGAGTTCATATACTCTCGGATTCTCTGTACATAGCTGCTCAGCGTCGAAGATACTCTCTCGTAGAATGAGTCAAGCGCGAAGCACGGACATGAGAGAGAAGATAAGGATATGTCATTCGTTTCGAGACAAGGAGTGGGGTCGCACAGACGAGAGGACACAGATAGACGACAAGGTGACTGAGGGATCCATACAGAGAGACATACGAGAGAGACCAATAGAGGAGAAGACTAGAGGGGGAGCGAAGACACCCGAAGAAGGAGATAAAACAGCTTTTTTGAATGGTTGAAGGGGTATAAGGCAAGTTCGAGCAGGAACTAGTGAAGTCCAGCAGGGGAAGGTTCGAATGAGTCGCCCTTCTCGAGGGGCTCTCCTCCTTTGCCGAAGAGGTCGACCGCGGTCGTCCTGAATTTGCGGGCGGGAACTCGATCGTCGAAAAGAACTGACAACTCTCCGTAGGTTCGTCCTTTGGTCTCGGGAAGGCGGAAGTAACACCATACGATACATAGGATGTTGGCTCCGGCGAAGAAGAAGGCTGTTCGAGCGAGTACGTGTTAAAAGGTGGAAAAAGGCAGAAAAGCAGGATCAAAGCTCACCAGTCTTGGGACCCCAGTTCCATTCGATAGGACTCAACATACGAGGGACGAGGACGTTGTTGATGATACCGATGATGTTGTAGGCGTTACGAGCGAGTACGATGGTCTTGGCGCGGAGACGAGTCGAACCGATTTCAGCTACGAGACAGTAACAAACGGGACCGACGGTGACTGTCGACAAACGAGAAGTGTCAGCTCACGCGACGAGCGAGATAGCGCAGATTCTGCGTCAACGAACATTGGTAGAGCTGGCGAAAGAATCGGGAATCAGCTATCGGTCGACAACCGATCAAGTGGACGACTTACGAATGAGTAGACGATCAAAAGAGAACCAGAAGCCCAGGAGGCAGAAGTGTTCTTGAAGAACCCGGTGACTCCGACTCCGAGCAAAACGACAAACATTCCTTCAAGTCCCCAGAGGTACAGACTGCGACGGCCGTATCTCCTCATCGATGCCCAACTTGAGATAGTTCCAATGGCACCCTTGGAGGGGAAAAGGGGGGGAAGGAAGGAGGAAGAGGGAAGGAAAAGGGCAGGAAAAGGGAAGAAGAGGGAAGAAAAGCGTGAAAAAGGATCAGCCGATTTTCCTGACGAGCGAGAGGAGTTTCCGAGTCTCTGACTTACAAGAGCATACATGCCTGTAGATTAGAGGGGCATGTGAGGAAGAGACGAGGAGAGAAGAGAAAACGGCAAACGATCCAAATCAATTCGTTTCTCGGGGAAGGAGTGAGTCAAACTGGCACTCACCAAGATTGAAAGAGAACGAGTCAGAGGCCGAGAGACCTGCTTCTTGCTGTAGATCGAGAAGAAATAGGGTCAAAAACGCAGAGAATGATAAAGAGAGTCGGAAGAAACTCACGTAGAATACCGTAGATTGCCCAATGAGACCAGAACCACATGCCGTCTGAATCATCCAAGCTACCGCGGCGATCTCGGTTCGTCGGAGGTTGGTTCCTCGGAGACAGTCCAAATAGCTCGTTCCCGCGCTCATCGCTTTCTCCATTTCGTTCGTGTGTTGGATTTGGGCGACTCGCTCGTCAGCGGGAATAGCACCGGGCTTCTCGGATCCGAGCGTAATGAGGGCGGCTTTCGCTTCTTCGAGGCGACCTTGACGAACGAGGAAGTAGGGTGACTCGGTGGCGAAGAAGACTCCGATCAAGATAGGAATGGGCCAGACCCATTGGAGAGCGAAAGGAAGACGGTAGGCCCACTGAAAACCCGAACGAGACGAAACAGCGAAAGTCAGCAAATCGGCTTCGACTAAGAATACGGACCAGCTAGGAACGAGGAGAAAATTCAACTTGCCTGGTTGTTTACGTCGAGGGTGGAGACGCCCTTCAATACTCCCGATGCGACGAACTGTCCCATAACCTATTAGAAGAGGTCCGGGATTAGCGACTTTAAAAACGGATAATCTCCCAATCGCGGATTGAGCAGAATGCGACGCAGAGGTAAAGCGACTTACCCAGCAACTAACGTGGAGAGCAAGACCTCGTTGTCAGCTCAGCTCGTGGACGGCAAGAGAACAGAAAGAGACGTACAGGTTGACGTAGGTCGTGAGGAAGGGTCGAAGAGCGGCAGGGGCGATCTCGGCGGCGTATGCGGTGGTGAGAGTTTGGAAGACACCCCAAGGAAGACCACAGAGGAACTCTCCAACGAGTAACATCGGTAGCGAGTTAGCGAAGAAGGTGATGAAGATGAAGGCGCAAATCACGACGAGCGAGGCTCCAATCGTCTTCTTGTAACCGTAGCGATCGCAGGCCCATCCGTTGATCACTGAAGGTGAGTGAAAGTGAAAGTGCGAGAACGACGAAGGGCAGGGAGAGGAGGGGAGAGAAGGGGTTAGTTCCCGACGAAAGCAGAACGAAGGAAGTGCGCGAGATGAACTTGCTCAATCCTGCAATCTGTCCTACTTGACTATGTCACGACGAGCCGAGGGCACCAGTGTCAGTCTAGTGTAGTTACGGAAGCGAAAAAGAAGAAAGGGGGACAAAGCTCACACTGCGTTCGAGAGACCAGTCTGCCAGTCGGCGGTGATGCTGTTCGAGACGACACATGTATGCGTGATGTCAGCGCCGTGTCGAGGACGGGAGGCATATGTGTCGAGAAAAAGAGAAAAAGTTACACATATCTTCCCGGAGCGATCTCTTCTCCGAAACGCTTCTGGAACGCGGGCAGACCGTAGAAGGAACCAATACTAGAGATACCAAGGAGACGTAGGAGAGGTAGAAGGAGGAGGAGGAGGAAGAGGAAAAGGTGAAAAAGGTCAGTTTTCTCTTTCTTTGCCATTTCTTTCGCCGTTTCGAGCCCGTTTTCGAGCGCTCTTCGACTCGGATAAAGCTGTACACGTACAGAGTAAGGTCAAATCCCTCCATGATGATCTGGGAAGGGGAGAGGAGAAGAAAAAAGTCAGCTGCTGAGCAAAAATCCGGAAATTTTCGGACTCTGGAGCTGTTCGTCTTCTCCAGGCTCAGACCTCCTCCCGCACCAACATGGGGGTTGGACATCTTTACCCCGGTATTCAGAAGAATAGACTCACCGCAGTTGAGAATAGAATGGAGAAGAATGAGGCCCGAGGGTACAACTGGAAACAACGGAGTTGGTGAGCTCAGCACCGACAGCGACAGAAAGGACTTCGTGACTCACCTTGAGTGCTTCGAGGAAGCCCATCTCAACCTCTCGCTTCGATGCGGCGGCAGCGTCTTGCAGAACTTCCTCGACATGTTCAATCCTGTCGGCGAGTTTATCTTGCAATTCCGGGTCGGTGCCGACGACTTGCTTGATAGGAGCATTGCCATCGACGTGAATAGTAGCCTTTTGGATGTCGGTAGCGGTCGCGAAGCCTTTCTCCGCCATGTCGTCTGATGAAGTCGAGTGAGAACGAAGGGAAAGGAAGGGAAAGTGAAAAGGTCTATCGAGGAGGGACTGATGTGGTAGAGGCAGAACGAAAGAGGAATCAGCGTCAGTAGAAAGAAGCCTATGCCGTCGCCAAGAGAAGTCGACTCACACAAGAGGAGTGGGTTGTGAGCGAGAAAGAAAAGGGAAGAAAAGCGACGGAAACGAAACGAAGGACGTCAAGTTCTTCCTCGATGGGGATTCTGGACGGACGATCGCGATACGGGCTGTTGCGGTTGGCGGAGGGGGAATAAACTTGGGCTCGCGCACAGGTCGAGTGATCGAAGAGATGGGAACTTGCGCGCAAGTTTCTTGCGAAAGCTTCTTAACTTACTTGATAGGCTTAGTTCCCCCCGCCAGATCTACCGCTGGGACTCCATGGGGCAACGGTTCGACTCCATCGATCTAGTTATCGACAAATTTCCCGCCCGAACTCAGTTTTTTCGAATTGAGTGCACGGCCCAGAACGGACTTGTCGCATCGATAAAGCCAAGGCGGAGCGGGTCGAATCGTTTCCCAAGCGCGCTAGTCGAGGACCTTGAGGTTGAACTTTCTTGCCAAGTTGTCACCTGCCCTTGGTCGACTGGTGGGAAAGGAATCGATCTTCCCAAGCGAAAACCAGAACTCCGCGATTCGGCTACTACCGCTTTACGCCGCTCGCCCGACCAGCTCGAATACAGTCGGATCGATGAAGCCAAATTCTCCGGATGGTCGGCACGACAGGTTGACGGAAGATGGGAGAGATCAAGATCTAAAAGGCCGGTGTCCCCCTCACGACTCAGTCGCCCCCACGCCTCGAACAAGATAAGCTTTAAGTGTAGCGCAAGAACGGGAATTGTCCACTCACGGTAGTACGAAGGGTAGAATCTGCCGGTGGAGACTTGCGCAAATTGGGGAGAACGCTGTAATCGAACCTCCTTCATCACTATACATTCGCTCGAGCCAGCATGCAGGATATCACTAGGCTAGACAACGGTTCCTCCTCCGACGAGATCAAGTGGTGGCAGGATGCGACGAGTGAGCTCAGATTCAGATTCCTCGTTTCCGTTTCGCTCGTTTCGCACAGCTTTCCTTCGATGGCTGACCTCTGCTCCTGGCTCTCCCGACTTCTTCTCTAGTCTACCAGTGAGTGCTCTGACAAATGCAGAGCATGGAACGTCTCTGACCGTCGTTATGAGCTGTTTCCATCAGAATCTATCCTGCGACATTCAAGGCCACGACGAACGGTGCACCGGTTGGAGATCTCCGTGGCGTGGTAGAGAAGATCCCTTACCTAGCCTCGTTAGGAATTGGCATCCTCTGGATCTCACCCTTCTTTCAATCACCCCAGGCGAGTTTTTCTCTTTTCGATTCAACGCTCGACTCTAAGCTGACCGGGCTTCTATTTCTACAGGCTGATCTCGGTTACGACATCTCGGACTACACAAAGGTTCACGAGCCATATGGCTCAGTCGCTGACGTCGACGAGATCGTAAGTTTTCATTCCAAATTCTCAGTTTTTTTTTCGAAACTCACTTCGTCGCTCTGGACGACACAGATCAAAGAGGCCAACAAGTACGGCATCAAAGTACTGGCAGACCTTGTCGTGAATCATAGTTCGAACGAACACGCATGGTTCAAAGAATCGAGATCGAGTCGTGACAATCCCAAACGAGATTGGTATATCTGGAGGGACGCGAGATACATCGACGGCAAACGTGAACCCCCGAGCAACTGTAAGCACGCACCTATGTTCCTCTTACTCCTCCAACGTCCGCAGAGTTGGCAGCGGGCCCTCGAACACTTCCGAGCGCGAAAGTATGGTGGATTCTGACAACTGGTTTTTCTTCTTCTCCCGCGAAACAGGGCGTACCGCTTTCGGAGGTCCTACATGGACTTGGGACGAGAAGACAGAACAGTACTACTTCCACACCTTCCTGAGCGAACAGCCGGAATTGAACTGGACTGTCAAGGAATGTCGAGAAGCGATCTACAACGATGCGGTCAGATTTTGGCTCAAGAGAGGGATTGCTGGATTCCGAATGGACACGGTCAGTGAGTCGGCGTCGCTTGCTTGTCGTTCCCGTATAGTGGCTGTGATTTTGACCAGTTTTCGTTTTTTTTCTTTCTTTCTCTCGTTCTTACTCGCTCCGTACCCATTTCCCCGTACCTCATCACCGAACAGACATGTACTCGAAGGACATGGCATTCCCTGACGCCAAAATCACGGACCCTCTCGTAAAGGAACAGCCAGCTTGGGATTCGATCACGAACGGGCCGAGAATCCACGAGTACCTCAAGGAGATGCGCCAAGAAGCTCTCGGAGACGCCTTCACGATTGGTGAACTCCCTAACACGCCCAAAGTAAGCTCCTCATGTTTCGCAAATCAGGAAAAATGACTGATTTTTTTTGGTTCCGCGATAGGTTGAAGACGTTCTTTCCTACATCGCTCGACCGTCGAGGCAGCTCGACACTGTGATCCAGGTTCGGAAAAAATCTTGTAGTCTATCTCGAGTTAGAGCTGACTAGACCGCTCGCTTCATCCAGTTCGATATCACCATGCTTCGTAACTCGGCGTGGAAGTTCATGATCACGGATTTCAAGCTCAAACGATTACGGGAATTAACCGCAAACGGACAAGCTCTCGCGGATCCCAAGAACAAGGCCTTCGCCGTTATCCATCTCGAAAACCACGATTCCTCCCGTATCGTCTCTCGCTTCGGAAACGACTCTCCAGAGTTCAGGAAGCCTTCCGCGAAGATGCTCGCGACGTACCTCCTCACCCTCTCGGGATGTGTTATCATTTATCAAGGCCGTGAGTGAAAACTCTGTTCCCTCTGCTCGATCATCGTCTTACCAGACGAAGACTCGTCGCAACGAACAAAGACTGATCCCGATTTGAACATTTCGCAGAGGAAATCGGAATGATCAACATTCCCAAGGACGTTGACGTAGATGAAGAGTACCTCGACTGCGACACGATTGGGTTCCTCAAGGAGGTACGCGCAGCTATCGCGGCTGGAGAGGCCGAACCCTCCCTTCTCGAAGAAGCGATGAACGGGATCAAGCTCTCTGCCCGCGATCACGCTCGTACGCCGATGAACTGGGACTCTTCCAAGGTCAGCCCACACAATCATAGTCGCTGTACCCATCGACTTGTTTGATACTGACTACAACCCATAAAACAGAACGGAGGATTCTCTACCGCCGACAAATGTTGGATGCTCCCTCACTCGTACAAGGAGATTAACGTTGCCGATCAAGAGAACGATCCTGATTCGGTTTTGAATTACTTCCGACGCATCATCAAGTTCCGACACGAACACAAAGACCTCTTCGTCCACGGCGCGTTTTCGTACGAGAAGTCTCACGAGGACGACGACAACGTGTTCATCTTCACCAAGACATCGAAAGAAGGCAAGAAGGCCGTCGTCGTACTCAACTGGCGAAAGGAACCTCAAACCTACACTCTTCCAGAGGGTTCGGAGAATCTCAAACTCGTTTTCGACAACGGCAATCCTGGAGAAGAGGGTCACCTCAACCCCTACGCCGCCAAGATCTACATGTAGGTATAAGAGTCTCTTCGTGTCGAGGTTAGATCCTTCTCGAGATACAATATCCAAAGTTTGTTTTTAGTTTTCCATATAGTTTCTGTCAGTCGTGCCGTGTTTGTGTTTAGACCTCGAGATTTGTCTGGTATCCGTGAAACGTAGTCTGTCTGTTTTGTCTCAACTCGCGGCCCCATCTCTCTCTTCCCATCGCGCGATTCTCGCGGTTCTCTCTCCTCTCGCCAGTTCTATCCGAGATGCGCTTCATTCTCAGTACATGCAGTTCTATAGTTCTCCACATTCTGCGAACGAGATAGACAGAGTCAGATCTGGCGGATTGAATCGAAAGAAGGAGGAGGGGGATCTCACCCGTGATTGTGCAAGCCAATTTCGGTCGATTGTTTGGACCTGTGCGTTTACACGGAGCCGATATGTCAGACAGACATCGTGCCGACGTGGTGAGGACGAAGAACCGCACCCGTAGCTACATTCTCAATCTTTCTCACGACGAGCATACTATCTTGACCGATAACTTTTCCAAAAACGACGTGCTTGCCATCGAGGAAAGGGGCAGGTTCTGTCGTGATGAAGAACTGACATCCGTTTGTGTGAGGTCCCGAGTTGGCCTACAGCGAAATCAGACAGGGTCAGCGAGAACCGAAATGGAGAATCAATCTGTCATGACTGACCATACTCAACAACCCCGCTTGATCGTGCGTCAACTGAAAGTTCTCATCCTCGAATTTCGATCCATAGATACTCAGGGAACCAGTTCCGTCCGAATTGATGAAATCACCACCTTGAATCATGAAATGAGGAATCACGCGATGGAACACGGCATTCTTGTATCCGACTGGTAGACTGTTCTCTCGGTGCTCCCCTGTTGTGAGTTGTCGGAAGTTCTCTGCTGTCCTGCACGTCGAGATCATGGGGAGAAGAGGTCAGTAGGAGGAAGAGGAAGGGAAGGAAGAGCTAGGAGGGATGAGCTCACCGGGGTACGATATCGTCAAACAGCTCCATCTTGATACGCCCAGCAGGAGTGTTTCCGATGTTGACGTCGAAGAATACGATCGGTCGAGGCATGTCGAGTTGATGAGAGTGAATTGACGGGGAAGGAGTAGATCGAGCGACGAGTGGAAGGTTTGAGTAGATTGATGAGATATCAAAGAGCGCTCTATGAGAGGTAGAGTCTTGTAGTGCGATGTGGTGGGAGGTTGAGCTTAGGAGAGCTCGACTCGCTCCCAGCGTTTCATGTTCTCGCTCGCATGCAGCAGCAACAACTCACTGCGACTGTAGCCTCGGGTAGGAAACGATTCAGCTACAATGCAAGATATAGAAAGAACGAGTGACAACGGTGAAAAGTACGGAAGAGACATTGGTGCGAACATAGAGGACGATGACGGAAAAGGTGCGAGTGGTATAACGACAAGTACATATAGGAAGGGGTATTAAGCAGAGCAAAGAATGAGGAAAGCTTATCGAGCGGTAGAAGGAGGGTCGCCAAGTAGAGAAGAAGTTTCGCTGTCGCCGACGTCTTCCTCGCAAGCTGTTCACTCTCGCCCGTGTCAGTAAGCGGTCTTACGCTAGAGAGAGGAGATAAGGACATACCAAGGAAACTAGCACGTCCCAAGACGACAACTCCTTCACCTTGTCCTTGGTCCTCTTTCTCGAGATTGACGTTCTTCATGCTACAAACGGCGACGAGAGCCGGAACCAACATGATCATCGCCAACCAGTTCAAGTTCTTCTGCACGTCGACGTAGGAACGATCGATGGCGAGTCGGATCGGAGAATCAGGAGGGAAGGAGAGAGCGTAAGGTAGAGAAGCGAGGATTTCGGGAATCAAGGAATGTTGAGACGGGTCGAGGTGGAAGTGGAGTCGATTCGGGAGGACGGTGGACCAGACTGCCCCCGCTAGAGCTCCTCCGACAGCTCCTCCGATTTGCGTGATCGTGAGGAAAAGTGCAGTTGCGATTCCGACATCTGAAAATGAGAAACGATTAGCAAAGTTCCTGCTTGGACGTGTTGTCGTGACTTACCTTGATGACCAACGACACTCTGACACCCGATTTGAGCAGCGATAGTCGTGAATCCTCCTCCAACTCCACCTATCAATTGACTCAAAACGAGTTCGAACGTCGATCCGTCTAGATTTCTCGTTCTCATCATGAGCCAAACTCCGACGGCGTGAACGAGAACTCCAGCGATTCCGATCCACTTGTATCGATTTGTCCACTTGGCGAATGATCCAGCGATGATTGCGGCGACGCAAGCTGCGAAAATGTAAGATTGACTGAGGGAGCAAGGGCCGAGTCAGCGACGAAACTCGAAACGAAGCAGGATCGGCTATGACTGACCTGATATAGGAAGCATCTTGAGGAGAATGTCCGCGAGCGACTCTGCGAGAAACAGGCAACTTGAATCAGTGAACGACCCTCGAGAGGGAAGACGATTGGACAACGCACTGTAGGAAACTCGTAAAGAAACTCTCGTAGCAGAATTGACTGCAGAAATGGAAGAACCCGAGGGTCGAACCGCATACGATCGTTCGATTCCTGAGGAGTCTCGGTGGAAGGAGCGGAATCGAAGAGATGTGGGTTTCGTAGTAGGCGAAGAAGACGAGTAGTGCAAGACCGAACAAGATCAATCCCCAGATCGAGGCTATAAGCGAGAGAGAGGTCAAACGAGAGCGAGATCGATAGAAGAGAGAGAAGGAAACTGACGACTCGCCCAACTATGATTCGTCTTCATCGCCAGCGTGAACGGTAACAAGAAGGCTCCACATCCAACCGTCAACGCGACCAACCCAACAACGTCTAGGTCTTTCCACAACTCTGCCGCTTTGTCCCAAATGGACATTCTCCAACGTTTCCTCTTGCTCAACTCAGTCGCCGCTGCATCCGCTGCATGCGACAACCTCCGATCCCTCCTTGGGTAACCCGAAGCAGCTTCTTCGTCGTCTTCGTCTTCACTGACGGCCGAAAGAGAACTTCTTCCGTGAAGGTGTCGATGGTGATGAGGTGAGATATGAATTCCTTCTTCGACGACGCTCGCACTTCTCGCAACCTTCCACGCCGCCCTCGTACTGACTCCGATCCCGAGGTCCCTCGTACTCGGAGTTCTACCTTCCCTAATCGCTTTCCTCTTGATCTTGCTCCATTCGAGCCAAAGCGTGCAGAAGAGTACCGTCGCGAGCAGAGGGAGGAGAATTCCAAACGTTGCGTAGGCGAGTCGATAACCGATTGGACCTTGTCGTTGGAAGAATGCTCCGAGAGGAGGACCGATCCAAGTCGTGAGGAGCCAAGGAAGGGAAACGGTCGAAGTGATCAATCCTCGATTGGACAAAGTTGTCGTATCTGCAATCACCGACGTTTCGCATATGAGCTACATCAGGAGCAGCTATGCGAGAGCCGACGACGTACCGGCAACGATAATCTGTTGAGCGAGTTGGATTCCTTGTCCGCCGAGCGCCGCCAATGCTCTCGCAAAGACGAAAACCTTGACGTCCGTTGCGCAAGCCGTCAAGATGTAGCCGAGCGAGTAGAGAGATGCAGCGAGGCACACTCCTTCAGCTCGTCCGAAAACGTCGAGGATTTTCGTAAAGGGAGGTTTTCCGACGGCGAAAGTGATCTGGATCGAGAGCAAGGAGTCAGGCGATGCACCGAGACGGTTTCTTCTAGGTGATGGGCAAGGACATACAGAGGTCACGATGATGACTGAACTCAACATCGAGTGCTCCCCGAGTAAACTGAGAAAATAAGGTTCGATCGTTGGAGTCGTATTCCCTTCGAGGGAGATCAGAGTCGATATCAGATACAGTCTGTGTTCAGAATGTGTCAGCTATCGCAAAGGACACGGAGAAGAGCAAGGCGACTGACCCGGCGTAAATCGTGAACAGCCCTTTCTTTCCCCAAGTTCTCGCCATCAATTCCATTTTGACAACTCCCCATTGTTTATCTTCCTGTGTCGTTGCATGACCGTTTGCTGAAGGGTCTATTGCTCTCCTCAGGTTCCTCGCGGCTCTTCTCTTCCCCCACGAAGCCGTCTCTCCCGCGTTCCAGACTGGATCATCCGCTTCCTCTCCTGGTCCCCCCAACAATGGTGATTCACTCCCTCTATCCTCCTCGTCGTCTTCATGATCGTCGTGACCTCCCTCTTGTCCCAATTCAGCTTCATGATCGTCCAAACACTGACCATCCCTTGTAACTCTCAATAACCTCTCCTGACTTCTCTCCCACTTCCGATTCATCCCAGTCTGACTCTGCACTCTCTTCGACTTCTCCCTTCGTAGTTTCTGACACCCTTTCGTAGCGTTCTCGAGTGCATCTTCGAGTAATTTCGAATGAGTCGGAGTTTGAGGAGTTGTTTGTTGTGATGATTCGTCCCCGGCGGGAGGGAACGAACCGTATCGAGTAGAAGGACTAGCTGAACCCGATTGAGAACCCGTCAATTGTGATGGAGTTCGAACGAGATGTCGTGAGGGAGGGAGTGAAGTAGGTGGCAAGCTGTTCGAGGCGTGAGAGGAGGAAGAGGATGGGTAGGAGGTCATCCCTCGAATGAGAGGGGTTCAGGCGTATGGAGAGTCTCGCCGAGGCGGGGGAGTGAGTGGGTATCGAGGGGGAACGTAAACCGAGATTGACGTAGGGGAGAGGAGAACTGTCAGAGTATAGAGTGGTGTAGATGACTGCTCGAATGTATCACAAGGCTAGTCGATCAACCTGCGGGGGATGTCCTTTGAATGTAGTTGTGTCGGATGAGGAGGGAAGGACTCGGAAGGAGGGAGTTGTCGGGAATTTAACGAATTCGGTTTGTGTGTGATGGGTCTATCTTGCGTGTAAGTCAATGGTCGAGGTGTTGTTTGCGAAGTGGGTGAGAGCAACGCAGAGGGAGCAGTCGCGTGTCGGAAGCGACTTAAAGGGCCGAAGCAATTCCCGAACGATTTCCGCTTCCGCATCGAGATCGGCTCGCTCGATAAGCGTTCGCGCACACTTATTCAGCTAACAGGATGTCAAGCAGCAGTACGCGCGAGTTTCAGGCCAATCGAGCAACGAGATCAGTCGCAAATGCGGAATGAGCTCCTGGAGTCCTTCGTTACAGCTCCTCTTTCTCTACATTCTCTAGTAACGCCTGTCTAGCTACACCATGTAGACCCTTGCTCACTTCCAAGCACTTCTCCAGCACCTGTCGCGCGGTGAAACCTCAGTGATCAGCGGCAACCTCAGGAGAAAAGCAATGGGCGAAAGACCTTACCGTCTCCAACGTGGTCGGATCTATCGTCCCTGTCAGTCTCATGTTCGTGACCGAGCCGAGAGCTGGCATGAGCGCTATTGAGAAGAAAGAGGTCGAGGCGAAAGCTTCGTCTCGGGTAGGATCGAGTAAAGGAGAAGTCGCAGCGAACGCAGGGTGAGAAGCCTGGATAAGATATGGACACAGGTCAGTTCGTGCTCTTGAGAGCGAAGTATAAGAGAGCAGGGGAAGGGGAACGAACGGCGCATAATCCGATTGTGAGACCGTACAATTGAATGCCTGCCTCTGCTAAAGCTATTGATGCAGCTGTTGTAGCCCTGCAGAATCAACACCAGGGAAATGCGTCAGCAACGTCCTGAGGAGAGCGTAGGGCCCCACTCACATCGAAACATCTCCGTCCCACCCATCACTTTCGAGAATCGTCACGAATAGATCGATCTGACTCTTTGGCATCGTCTCCAGGATGATCGATGGTAGTATAGATTGATGTAAAGTCGCTGCTAGAGTTGCTGCTTCTGTATCCTGTTAATAACGCGGAGACAAAGATGTTCAGTCTCAATCTCGTGGATCTTGGCCAATGAATCGACTGACCTTTCCTGGAACGAATCTCCTGACTCCTGATGCGAACGGTGCGAACTTGACTTCTACATTAAGCTTCGCTTTCGGGTTGAACGCAGACGAGAGAGCTGTAGGTTTCGGTCCATAACTGCGAGATTACACCGAAGTTCAGCTCGCGTCGATTTCACCAGCTGACTAGGGTTCGCCTCACACTGCACAGATCAACTTTGTTCGTCCCGCTTCGATGTAAGCTGATCCAGCAGCTTCGGTAACCAAACCAGGTTGTAAGACTTTCGTCGTTTTCAGTCAATATAGCGTCAGCCTCTTCCACTCCATTGCGCTGAATCAACTAGAAGACTCACAGATAGGTCTGACTTGATCCGGCTTCCTTCCGTCGATTCTCGTCGAGGAAGAGGCAGTTTGAGATGATGGAGATGAAGTTGAAGGAGAGGGGCGGTAATTGATCGGTTGAGCTCCTTCGGGCGCCGTAAACCTTCTTCTATCCGTTGCTTGCATATTGGACTGTCTGACGAACCGAAAGAGGTTGCACACGAACTGAGGTAGAGCGAGAAAAGGGATGATCTCGGTTTCGCTTCTACCACTCACTTGCCCATCCATCAAACTAGCTTCGAAGCACTGCGGAGCTATTCACGAACGAAATCTAATCTGGCAAAATCACGCTTCAACGACCCAGCAGACCGTCGAGCTTCCCTTGTCTTTCAACTTCGACTAGTTCTTCTCGTTTGACCTACAGCGGCTTCAAGACCTTCGATTTCGAACGAGATGACACATCGTAGTCCAGGACAGAAGTCGTCACTACTCGTCGTCCCCGAGTTCACCACTCCCGGAGCCCGAACTCCTGCTCGCTCAATCTCTCTTACGCCAAAGGTCTTTCTCCCCCCCACTGTCGCCCTATCGAAGGTCTTTGTAGGAATAGCACTCAAAGACAAGGGTCAGACGAAAGAAAGCGTAGTCGTTATTACAGATGGAAGATCCGTCATCAGAAGAGAACATTCGACTTATGGGGCTTCAAGCTCCTTCGAGTTCATCCTGAACGAGATCCTAGACAAGATTCGTCAGTACGCACAGGCTCGATCCCACAAAGTCAGTCCCTTCCTTCGATCGATCTCTTACTGGACTCGACCGCTGAAGATATCGCATTTCGCTATCACAGGTCGAGATGATCGCTCTGTCTCCTTTGCCTCCGTCCTCATCAACTCCTTCGAGATCGAGACCTCAGTTCGACGACTTCATCGATCGTACCTGGCTTGTACTCGACGCTTTACCTTTTCTCGCTTCGTCGGAATCTGCCTCTGGAAAATTCTCACTCGACGGTCAAGCGGTCGCAGCGATTGAAGAAGCCGTCAATTGTCTCGAAGTACTCGAGAGCTCAACTGTTCGAATCCAATTTGACCAACAACGTCGAGTTCTCGTCGATGCTGACGGTCGAGTTCAGTTACATTCGATGTCGCTCTTGAAACGAATCTCGTCATCTTCGCTTTTCTCGACTTTCCAATTGTTCTCCGAAGAACTCATTCGCCGTAAGGTCAAGGTGGGGTTCTTCTCGGCGACTCCAAGAGGAGGAGGTGTCGCCCTCATGAGACATTCGATTATGAGGTTGTTCGAACAAGTCGGCGTCGATGCGAGTTGGTACGTTCCTCCGGGGGACTCGAACGTGTTCAATGTTACGAAACGCAAGTTCCACGTGAGTTCTCCTTACCTTTGTTCTTCTTTGTCGAAAAGACTTGATCGACTTTGAGCTTGTGCGGGAGGCGCAGAACGTTCTCCAAGGAGTTGCTCCGCCAACCACGATCCTCACTCAACAGGACGAACAACTATTCGAGGACTGGACAGATTGGTACCTTACGACGTTGTGGATGGACAAGAACGCAGGAGATGGGAGCGAGTTTCTGAGCAGTTTTGATGTGATTGTGATTGATGATCCGCAAGGTCAGTTCACCTCTCTCAGATCTGAGAATCAACCAAACTGATATTCTCTTGCGAGTAGTGGTCGGGTTGATTCCTTACATTCGAAAATTGTCACCTCGCACGAAAATCATTTACCGTTCTCACATCCAAAGTATCCTTGCATTCGTCTCGAGCATCTCTCAGATCTCACAGCTAACGTCGTTTGCTCTACCGATACAGTCCGGGCAGATCTTATCGATCGAGGAGTGGAGCAACAGAAAACGTCGTGGGACTTCCTCTTTGAGCGCATTCGTCAAGTCGATTTGTTCGTTGCTGTGAGTTCGCTGTCCTCAGCCATACAATGACGCCCTCGCGTGCCTACTGACGTCGTTGAGCCCTCGAAACCAGCATCCTCTTGAAGAGTTTGTACCTCAAATCGTAAAAGATACGCTACCTGTCGCTTACATGCCTCGTGAGTTTAGGCGCCCTATCTCCGAGTGTCGCGATACTCATCCTCCGAAATTTGCGTCAGCTTGTACCGCCCCTCTCGACGGTCTGAACAAACCGATTCCTTCTCGATACGAAGATTTCTACCGTCGACACTTTGGCCTCTCGTCTCAAGTAAGCTCTCTACCTTGAACACACAGCGGGGCGTGCTGAACCCGTCTCGTATGATAGTCTGCTTTGGGAAGAGAAGTTGACTGGTCCCGTGGTTACATTCTTCAAATCGCTCGATTCGATCCTTCGAAAGTGAGTGACTCCTCTCCCCTTTCGAGTTGAGTTTCCCCTGCCGCAAATGTGTGACCTTTTAAACGCGCTCATCACGGTCTCTTTGTCACAGGGCATTCCCGATCTCGTTGAAGCTTATCGACTGTTCCGAATCGATTTCTCCCAACATCCTCTCCTCGGCGTTCGAGAACCACCTCAACTCCTCCTGACGGGACATTCCTCAATCGACGATCCGGACGCAGTCAACGTACTCAAATCGTTGTACGAACAACTTTCGGATCCTCTCTTCGACGGGATTAGGCACGACATTTTCGCTGTTCGAGCACCTTCGTCCGATCGATTGTTCAATACGATCCTGCGAGGGTCCGATGTCGTGTGTCAAGTTTCGACTCGAGAAGGTATAGCGAATTCTCCGCCGACTGCAGCTTGAACGGTTCGTTGACTTACGAGTTCTCCTTCCCTCGCCAGGATACGAGATCAAGGTCACTGAAGCGATCTCGAAAGGCAAATGGATCATCGGAACGAAAGCAGGTGGGATCCCTCTTCAGATTCGAGATGGTATCGATGGTCGATTAGTTGAACCTCACGATCCTCACGGTGCGCTCCACAACTCTCTTTGCATCCTCAGCTTCAGTGCAGTGGCGTCTCAACCGCCCGTTCAGGCATCTCGAACGCTCTGATAGAGTTCTACGACTTGCGAAAGGATCAGACGAACTCTAGTGTCAAAAACACGGATCTAGAGATCCAAGAGATGCTCGCCTCGGATTCTCCGTGGGTAGGATGTCTCTACGTAAAGCTGCTGTCGCTGACCTATCGTACCGGTGCTTAGCGTTCGTCAACTCGAGGGAAGTGACAGACATTCCACTCTCGCAAACTCGACGATGTGGGAATTCCTCTTCCTTCGTCTACTTTCGAAGGAGGCCATCTCAAACGGTACGGAATCGGGCGTGCTCAATCGTTTCGGGTTCGTACAGGGAGTCAAGGATCTGAACGAGAAAAGGGTATGGGATTCGTTAGAGGAAGCGATCAATGCGAACTAGAGTCAAAAGCCAGGGTTTGGAGAGACTGCAATGACCTGGCCGGTACCGGTTCAAGTCGGTCAGCATATGGCGAGGAGATCCAATGAGACAACGATGTCACCGTCTCGGACCTGGATCAGGGTGAGAAGAGTAGGTCTAGAGATCGAAGTGAGTTTGGTGAAACGAACTGATCTGGGTCGGAGCTCTCTCGAGCTAGTTATCTCCATTGTTATCCTCGCTGGACTCTCTCACGCTTTGCTCGACAGGAAGACGAATAGTGAAATTCGTTAAGTCTCTTTTGCCCGATTAGCTCGATCAATTCAAGGGGAAGTAGTCACTAGGATCTTCGGGAAGAGTACCGAAGGGTCCAAGAGGGACGTCCTGGCTCGCAGATTGTACCTGAGGAGGATCAGAGGCGCGAGTGGCGTTGAGAACGGTCGGCGCCTGAGACTGAGGTTGACCGAGCGGTCCCCGCGAGCTTGGAACGAACTGTTTCGGGACGGGCAGTGGGTGCATCACGTGTTGCTGCTGCGGGAGTGCCAGAAACAACGAGGATGGTTAGTTGAGTCCGGGCTCTGCTGAGAACGGGAATTTCCGACTCACGTTTCGATACGAATGCTGAACGGCCGCGTGGTACATGGTGTACTGCCGCCACAGAGCGCTCAACTCCTCGCTTGTGGGCTAGAGGAGCAGTACATGTTAGCGCACGTCGTCAAAAGAAAACGTCGAATAAACAGAAACTCACAAAACACTTTGAGACGTCGAACTTCGCCTTTTTCCGCGCTAAATCCTTCATGTTCCGAGACACGCCTTCGGCGAAGAGCTCGTAGACTTCGTGCTGCATAGCTGCAGGAAGAGAGCACCAGTGGGAATAAAGCGGATTCCGCGCCTTGAAGTCTGCGACCCAATTCTGCGCTTCGCGACGGCGTGTCGTGTGAGGATCAGAGGGGTACACCCTCTTTGGAAATTGCTGAACAAGATCGTTCAATACCTCGTCCAGCTCTTCCCGGGGCTGCCAAAACGCAAGACACAAAGCCAGCGAATGAGAATCCGCTACGAACAGGGGGAGAAGGTAGAGACTCACAATACCCCCGAGCTCGGCTTGACCCTCCATATCAACGTTAGGGTGAAGCGAGGTCTCAGAAGGAAAAGGAAAGCTCGAGCAACTGCCCCAGTTTTTTTTTTCATATTTCGCTCAAACCTCTTTTTGCGCCTGCAGGAGGAAGGTGCTGAGGCTTCGAGCGACGTCCGGAGATGCGATGGGCGCATCGTTCGTGCACTGGCCAGCAATCTGTCTCCTTACGAATCGAGCCGGGATCTCGAATGTTGAGGTCCGTGCTTACGTCACGAATGACTGGAGAACGACCACGAGACTGATCGGCTTTCGTCCAACTTGGTGCTACTTGCGACATGTAGTCTTACGACAAGCTGCACGTTCACGATCTCTGGTACGGATGAGGTGGCGCGTGAAGTGATCAATCTCACGAGGAGGCCGTTTCTAACGCCAGACTTGGACGGCAGGCATTGAGAGGGTCAAAGGGGCTTGCAGAATGGCGGATTTGAATAGGAAGAAGGGGGAGAGAAGAGAGACGAAAGAAACGATAGGAAGGAGGGAAGGAAGAGAACAGAGGTAGGAAAATACATGGGAGAGCAGACGAAGAGTCGAGTGAGAGATGTTCTAGTATCGATCGTGACGCCTGAAATACGATACTCGCTGGTTGGTGCTCGAGGAGGAATCGGAGGGGGTCCACAATTCATTAGTTCCGAAGTTGTAGTCGTGATGCATCTCGACGGGAGAGCCATTGTCCATGTAGTGCTCCGGCATCAACGGGTGAGGCAGAGGCTGAAGTCGAAGAGGGAGCTGATAAGTCAAGACTTGAGGCGGAGGGTGGAACTGAGGAAAGCTTGAATGATGAGCTGCAGCTTGCGCAAAGTTCATTGTAGGCGGAAGAACGTGTGCGTTTGCGAGACGAGGCATGGCATGCCAGGGATTGTTGTGATGACCCTACACGGCATGAACAACGTCGTCAGTCCCAAAACGCGAGCCGAAAGGGGAGACGGCAGATCGAGGATGAAAACTCTCGCTCACCATCGGGAGAGTAGGAGGAGCCATAGAACCTTGATGATGCAACGATTGGTTCGCACGAGTCTGGACGTTTGCCACGAGATAGGAGATTTGAGGCTGTTGTTGTTCGAATCAAGGATTAGAGTCGCGAACGCCTTTACGAGCGAAAAGGATTGATTCGCACCAAGATGTTTTCCACCTCAATCGCGCTTTTGCGTTCCCGACAATTGGCGATCTTGCCTTTGATTCTTGGCAACGAAATTTTCTCTTCGATCCACTTGCGCTCGGCAAGGCTTAGTTGACTCCAGCGCCTATAAATGTCGCTCGCCTTGAATTGGTCGATCCAATCGCACGCTTCCTGTTGCCAGTTCCTTGTCTTCGCTTCCTCCTGATGATGGCGAGGTTGTTCTCCTCCGCTTTGACGGGCCACCTGACGTTTGTGACCCCTCGGGAATAGCTCGACGATATTCTCGAGCAAGGAGCCGAGCTCGTCTTTCCTGAGCACTCTGAGAGGCTCTTCAGTCTGGACGAGCGATCTTACTGAGTTGAATACTGAAGACGTTTGATCGAGACAGTCGCAGGAACTTACATGGTGGCCGTCGAGGAAATCAGGCGAGCTTGAAAAGGAGAACGCCGGCTGAACGCTGAAGCGGATCTCATCCATCGTCGGCTGAACGATTGAGGACGTCAATACAAAGTTGTCACCAACGGCGCATAACTCAGAGAGACGAGAGGAAGGACTTACCAGATCGCGCAAGTTGAATTCTCCTCTTGTATCCTCGGATCGCTCACTACGACGAGCAGGTACATTCACCGACTGTTGTAAAAATTGAAGGACTCGCTGCCTCCTCTCCAACGATTCGCGACTCCAAACCGGTCCGAAATACGCTCGAACACGCTGCGCCCATACCCCAACGATCCGTCCGGCACTGGGCGATAGGTTGCTGAGGAGGGTGAAAACATGTTCGACTTGGCTCCACGGTGCTGGATCTGGTTCAGGTTGATAGTGCTGGATCGACATCGCGATGAAGAGAGGAAGAGATAGAGGAAGAGAAGAAGAAGAAAAGAGAGGTCAGACCTGCACACGACCTGAGCATTCTCGCGACCCGTGCTTTGATCTTCACCGGAGAAACGACAGACGAGGTTCGAGCGTCACACCTGAATCAGGACGACGAAAACGAGCAGAATCCCCTCTCCTCCTGGCGAACGAGCAGAATCCCCTCTCCTCCTGGCGAACGAGCAGAATCCCCTCTAGATTCTCCGCCTTTTGCGTCGCGATCTTGTTTTGAAGGGAATTTGCTTTTTTCATGGATTGTATTACTACCCGTGTCTCATACAAGACTCGTACTCACGGACAACGTAAAAAGAAGAAGGGTTGGTTGTGGAAAAGAAAGGAAATGAACGAAAGATAGAAGAAAAGGTATTTTGGTTGTTTAGAGAGCTGTGACGAGACGAGACGAGACGGAGGTCAGCATCGATACATGCGAATCGTGTAGAAATAGTTAGAGACGTACCAGAGGCACCAGTAATGATATCGACGACTGGTGGTGAGAGAGGTAACTTGTGAGCAAAACTGAACGAATTCGAGAGGATGCGAAGAGTAACTTACGCTCGTTGGTAATAGCGGCTTGACGCATTCGGTTGAACTTCATTTGAAGGGATCTGCGCGGAGGAAAAAGTCAGCGAGATGCGAGCTACTTGGGGTGAGAAGAATGTAAGACTCACCCAATCATGTCCTCAGCGTTCTTCGAGGCGTTGTCCATAGCGTTACGACGAGCCGAGATCTCTGCGGCGTAGCCCTCTACGAGACCGGCGTAGATGGCGTTGGCCATGGCGAAGGAAGCGAGGTCACCAGAGAGCTCCTCGCCGTCAACTTCGTAGGCGGCGTAGGCAGGGGAACCTTGAAGGGCCTTGGTCGAGTAGATTTCGAGAGCGGAAGCCTCGTAAGAGATGACAGAAACGAACTTGTTGAAGATGATCTTGACCTATAGAGGCGTGCGAATGAGAGTCAGTACCAGACAAAAGAAGAGAAAAAGTGCGTGAGCTCGCCTTGTCAAAGTCGAATTTGGTAGCTTCGATCTTGTCAGCGATCGCGAGGGCATCACCGAAAGTCGGGACGGATTTTCCGATTTGGGAGAACGAGAGGTCGAGGTCGTTGGCACCGTTTCCTCGCATCATTTGTTGCTTGGGCTTCTCTCCAAGGGCGACTACACGAATCTCCTTTCCTTGTCCCTCTCCGTGTTCGATATCCTTCCTCGCGGCCTTGGCGACGGAAGAGTGGATACCTCCGCAGAGACCACGGTCGGAAGAAGCGACGATGTAGAGGATTTTCTCAACCTTGGCTTCCGACTTCGACGCCTCGGATTGATCGAAGACGGCTTGGTTCGCAGCTCCGTAGGTCTTGGCTCCCTCCATGGCACGTTGAGCGCGAGCGAGACGGGAAGCGGCAACCATCTACATCAGATTCAAGAGAGAGTTAGGAACGAGTCCTCCCACAACCTCAGAGAGTTGAACTCACCTTCATAGACTTGGTGATCTTTCCTGTATAACATCAAATGTACCACAACAGAGTCAGCGGGAGTTGTTCAAATGAAGCGTCTTTGCCCGACTCCTCTAAGAGATTACTCGCTCATCATCTCTTCGCCTCCTGAGGGTTCAAGCCTGGTCTAGAAGAGATATGATGAAACTTACCAATGTTACCGACCGACTTGATTCGCGACTCGAGTTCACGAAGAGTGGCTTGAGGCGCCTGGGTCGACGAGAAGGATCGGACGGCCGAAGGAGCAGCCGAGGCGGCGCGAACGGCGACACGGGAAGAGTTGAACAAGGCCGACATTGTTGAACTGAACGTAAGGGAGGCGGTCCTTTCGGAAGGGTGGGAGGAAGGAGAATGAGCACTTTCGCCGAGACGACTTCAATCCTTTCCCTCATCAATCTCTGTCACGTTTCGACCTGGCTGCTCAGACAGACTACTGAACGGCTAGCTGATTCATACTGAAGCGGGATTGCTCACGGAGAGCGCTTTCGCTGCTTATTCGTGGAAACCTCTCTTCCTCGCCTACTTCTCTCGCTTCAAGCTCTGGCTTTGGTTCATCCCGCTGCTGCTCCGCAAGCACAACACTGTACGGGCACGAGAAGCAGTCGGAGGGGGACCCGATCGAGCAAAGTTCTAAACCTCCGAAGTCCCGAAACTAAAGCTTACACAACAATCAAGACAAACCAGGCGAGGGAACGTAAAGCACACAAAAGGGTATCACTATACTAAGCTTCTATGCGTCGAGTGTACCCGCTCCACCACGCTGACCAGCTCTTCGATTCCTCGTAACTCATAAATCACTTTTTCGATTTCGGCGCGATACTGTTCCTCAACCTCTCCTTGGCATCCCCTCCCGTCGAATCATTGCCAGGCGGCGGTGGAACCTTCGAAGGAGGCTTCCGTTTGAACAACGCCGGTAAACTAAAGGATCTTTTCGTCGCTGTCGAAGTCGGTTGTTCTGCAGGTTTATCCGATTCGAGATGACTAGCCGCTTTCGACATTGAGCTCGATGTCGATGTCGACCTGGAGAATGTTGCAGTCGCAGTCGCCGTCGTCTGGGGAGGTGGTAATCCTAATCCGATTCCTCCGCCTGCAGAATCCGTGTCAACCATTTTCCCTTTCCCTTTCCTGTCATACCCTTTCTCCTCGGCTCTGCTCGGCGGTAATCTGACATCGAAGTAACTATCGAACCCATCTTCCTCTTCCTGACTCATACTACTCCTAATCGATCCATTCGAATGAAGCAGAGGTGGTAAAGGTTTCGAGCTTTCCTTTGAGATCGGTTGAAATCCGCTAAAGGTCGAACTTGTTCTAGTTGAATGGGCTCCTATACTCGAAACGGAAGATCTTCGAGATGTTGTCGAAGTTGTACGAGGACGTGGTGGGGCTGAGAAAGAGGTTAACGAGGAGGAAGTCGAAGCCACGGGATTTGAAGTGGAAGGAAGTCTACGACGAGCGGAAGGGGAGAGGAGGAGCGAAGAAGATGCAGGGGAAGCATGAGATGATCCGATAGAGGGAGATGGCGAGGGGAGAGGTTCTGATTGTGCTAGCGAGAGATCCGAACTTGGTGCAGCGATGCGAGATTTTGAGAGTTTCGGTGTGAACCTGCGCATAATGCTCGGTTAGCGCAATGACTCTGGATATAGAATTTGCATAGCGAACTTACGATCGCTTGTATGGAGTTCTGTGTCGAGTTTCACGAGGAAGAGGAGGAGATTCTTGCGTGCGAGGTGGGGATTCGCGAGACACGGCTTCGTGGGGTTCAGGCTTGCGGATTCGCTCTAAGGTGTAGTAGAGTACAGCAGTACCGACTAGAGGTAAGGACATTCGGATCCGAATCGAACAAGATAGGGAAAGAAACAAGAAACTCGCGGGACTCGTGTTCAGACAAGTCGGCTTCATTCCGTCCACGACACTTCGGCGTGCAGCGATGAATCGAGAAGAAGCCTTACGGTCACTCCATATCGCACAGAAGCATTTCGACAGTTCGAATTACCCATCCTCGATCCGATTCGCAAAGAAATCAATCTCCCTCTTCCCGACTCCTCAAGCCCAAACCCTCTTGGACAAAGCAGAACAATTATCAGCCTCCTCTTCAGAATGCGGCTCAACGGCGAGTACATCAACAGGTGTGGATCCGAATACGTCGAGTGAGGGAGTTCGACAACGTAAAGCCGAGCAAAGTTCGACAGCTCAACCGACGAATGAGAAGAATGGAAGCGCGAGTGCGAGTGCGAGCTGGACCCCGGCACAGGCGGCGGTCGTGAAGAGGGTCAAGGCGTGCAAAGTTACGAGTTATTACGAAATCCTCAGTCTAGAGAAATCGTGTTCAGATGCAGATATCAAGAAGGCGTACAGAAAGGTGAGCACATTCTTACAATCCGGTGGGTGCGAGCGAGCGAGAGAATGGCAGCTGACACCGCGAGAACGATTCCTTTCTCTTTCGCAATTTTCGATTCTTCTAGCTCGCACTCGGTAGGTCTTCCCGCTTGCTCACTCACAAGAGCCGAGATCATTCCACTGACGATTTATGCTCGAGCAGGTCTGCATCCCGACAAGAATCTAGCGCCTGGAGCCGAAGAAGCGTTCAAGAGTAAGTTCGCATTTCTCCTCCCTCTTTCGTATTTTCAATCGTGTCTCCCCTCTCCCGAGCCCCTTATACACCAAAGAACTGACACGATTCAACTGTTCTATCACTAGTGGTTTCGAAAGCGTTCCAAGTGTTATCGGACGGCAACAAACGAGCGATTTACGATCAAACAGGATCCGATCCAGATTCTCGAGGTGGCGGCGGTGGTGGTGGAGGCGGAATGGGTAGTTTCGCACGACGAGGTGGCGGATTTGGTGGAGGAGGCGGAGGATTCGGACAAGCGGAAGAGATGTCACCAGAAGATTTATTCCGGTTCTTCTTCAACGGCGGAGGGGGAGGAGGACCTATGGGAGGTGGGTTCGGAGGGATGGGAGGACCGTTCGGCGGAGGAGGAGGGTTTCAGTTCTATGGACCGGGAGGGATTCGGATGCAGACGGGTGGAATGGGAGGAGGAATGCCGAGAGGAGGAGGGGCTCAAGCGAATCGACAACCACAGAACACGACTTCGACGTTACTGCAGATTGCGCCGCTGCTGCTCTTCCTGTTTATCAGCGTTATCACGCAATTACCGAGTTTGTTCTTCGGGGGAAGTTCGACACCGTTACCGGAATTCAGTTTTGATCGAACGAATCGATTCCCCGTAAGCTTTTCTCTCCCTGTCTCGCCATTGACGTCTGGAAACTGACTCTTATGATCTCGCGTGATTGCGTGCAGTTACGACAAGAAACCCATTCTCTCCACGTCCCCTACTACGTCAACCCTAATCAATTCGCCTCGCACCCACTCTACGCTTCCTACCTCCGAGCGAACCCTTCCCTCGGCTTCCAATCCCCTAATCCAACCGATTCGAAATTATACAAACGAGACCTAGTCGACTTCTTGATGCAGCAAGAGAAGGACCTACAGAAGAGTAAAGAAGAGAACCAGAAGAGACCGAAAGAGGAATTGACGAATGAATATCACAAGTTTGAGAAGAGTGTAGAGAGTAGTTGGATTAATCGACTACAGAGTTATTGTAGGCATGAGGTGAGTCACCACGAGTTTTCTTCGTCGGTCATTTCCCAAGGCTGGGGCTGATCTATGATGCGTGAGGGGATAGATCAACAATCGACAAGACGCATTGGATCGTGCTAGAGGGTTCTTGGGTATCGGAGCAGATTACGACAAGATTAGAAAACTAACAGCACAGAAAGTGAGTTGCGAACCTCCTCTCTTCATCTTTTCAGGGTCTCTGAACACGCACTGACCTCGCATGACTTTGTAGCTACCGAGTTGTGAAGCGTTAGCAGAGTATGGTTATAACGTTAGATATTGATCCGTTGTTCGTTCGTCTGTTCGCAAACCTTGCAATTCTGTGCTGTGCTTTCCCCGTCTTTGTGTATCTTCACTGCCTTGACCGTCAGAGTTTCGCTCAGTCGCTCGCAATCGTCGCGTCAATACATCCCGTACCGCGATGAGCACCGAGCGGAGAAGACATTCTCGAGACGCGATGCGTCCGATTCCGGTGCGGGAGTCGCATCAACCAAGAAGAGTTCAAAGGAGTGCGTTTTCGTTTTATTACAAGTGGGAGTCAAGGGAGAAGACGGGAGGAAGGTTGCGGGACGTGAAGCGGAAGGAACGAAAGTTGCGAAATAATCGATCTTGAACCGCTTACTTGTCTCCGAGGCTACGTCACACGACCGCGTCAGGACCGACAACATTCACCTGAGCTGAGAGAGAAGGAGACGTACCGACGAGCGATCTCTGCCTTTTGGGCTTCGAGGGCCGCGACTTTGTCCGCTTTCGTAGCGTTGTCTGCAAGTCGTTCAAGCGTCAGTTTCAGCCCGTGCGAGTGTCTGATCATCTCATCCGAGCTTACGAGTCATATGAGTTTGGTTGAAGGGGTTTTGAGGAGACTGTGAGCGAATCGAGTACACAAATCAGCCTGAGAAGAACCAATCTTTGATCAGGCTCAGCTCACCTTTTTGAAGTTGTCGTACATCTTGTCCTCTACATCACAAGGAAGAACCCGTATCAGCTCTAGGTGGATTAAAATGGGACAAGGGACGAATTCACGGTATTGTTGCAACCTCAAACCGGGATGTTCTTTCTTCAAGATCGGTAGTTGTTCCTCCTTGTACGCTTCGAACGCAGCTTTGAACCTGCGTTCTGGGTGCACCTTTTTTTTTTTGTTTCGTATCAAGGGGAGTTGGTTTCAAGGCGGAAAGCTCATGAGCCCGGCTAGAGAGTGAAATAGAGGAGGAAAGTATATACCTCAATTTTCGAAGCTGCGGACCCAATTGCCGCTTTATCTGTCCTGGCTCCGACTAAACTCATCATGTCGAGCGCATCGTCGATACCACTCGCTGAGAAAGATGTCGGCTCGGACGAAGGGTCGGAAGTCGAGAAGGATGGAATCGAGGGTGTAGATTTGACGACTGCAGGTTTCTTCGTCTTGGAAGGAGCGGCTTTGGGCTTCGAAGGGAGAGAAGCTTCTTCTTCGGCGAGTAGTCGAGCAGCTTCAGCTTTACGAGCTGTCCTCATGGATCATCGGAGGGGAATGGGGTTCGAAGAGAGGTAGCGATGATCATAGAGATGGAGTCGACGGTAGATAGAGAGAGTCAGCGACGACATTCGCGAGTTGAGTGAACGAAGAAGTTTCAGTTGAGATCGAGCTCACCTTTATCAGCAGCGGCTTTGGCGGCCTTGTCTTCTACTTTCGCATTCTTTCCTTTACTGTTGCCCAAGTGTATGTTAGCCGAGCCCTCGGCCCACTCGGGAGAGAGAGAGAAGAGAGACTCACGATCCTTGCTCCCATTTCTCTGCCTCTTTCGCTTCGGCTGCTTGAGCGGCTTTAGACTTTTTCTCGTCAGCTTGTGCGGCTTTACGAGCTTGTCTACGAGAGTCATGCGAAGTGCGTTAGCCAGAGAGAGGTAGAGGGAGAGAGAGAAGCGGAATCTCACCCTTCGGCTTTCTTGCTAGGCTGCGGTTCAGGAGTTCCAGGTAAGCTTTCGTGAAGGCTGTACGCCAGAAGGAGAGCTGTCATACCATGTTTGACGGTGATGTGGTTTCGGAAAGAGGTTCGAAAGGGAAGTTGCGTTCGTTCGTTCGTCTCCTTCGCCCTCTTCACTCTCTACTAGCTCGAAACCATGACAGGCACTAGCAGACGTATCTCGAACACCGAGGTGAGTTGCTCTCATGCCAGTCCGAGTCCGTTGTCGTTTCATCGCTAAATATCTCTCTCATCTCCCCTCCCCTACCTCGACGTCACCTTTCCGTTATCTCACACTCCTCGGGCTATCCAGGCTCGCACCTCGACTCGCCGACAATCTACGACCGCTCGAGGATCAATCTCTGAAGTCGGACGTCGTTCCGAGGCAGATCGTAAACTTCATTTCACGAGAACTCAAGATGACAAGTCCCACCCGGCTGCCGCCAAGAAGGATATGGCCGATTACTATGTCAAATTGGAACAACAACTTACCATCACGCCTCAACGTATGCGAATGTGAGCTTCGTTTCTCGTTCCTCTCTGGTCTCTCTCGGCCGCACCTCTCGAGACACCGACCTTATCTCGAATTTCTCGTCGTGCTGTGAAACAGGATCGTCGATGCTTTCGTTGATACTCTTGAGAAAGGTCTCGTCAAGAAGGATCAAGAAGTCGTAAGTACACTTCAGCTTTACCCGACTTTCCTCGAGGGAAAACTGAAAACTTGCATCTTCTTTCGTACAGCCTATGCTTCCCACTTTCGTGTTCGGTTGGCCTACCGGAAAGGAGAAGGGTTCTTACCTCGCGGTAGATCTCGGAGGAACGAACTTGCGAGTCTGTCACGTTGAATTGGAAGGTGAAGGTCGTTTCGAAGTTACTCAAACCAAGTACCGTCTGTCAGTCCTTACCTCTCCTCCTTTCTTCTCCGAAACTGTCATGCTCATTCTCAGTCGTCTGTCCAGTACGGAGGATCAAAAACAAAAAGACGCTCAAGAGCTATTCGATTTCTGCGCCGAATGTCTCAACAACTTCATCACCGATCACTTCGCGAACGACGACGGAGTAGTCGACCTCGAAGAACCCCTCGCACTCGGATTTACGTTCTCGTACCCTTGTTTACAAGAGAGGATCGATCATGGAATCTTGATTCGTTGGACGAAAGGGTTCGGAGCTCCCGGCGCAGAGGGGAAAGATTGTGCGGCCATGTTCCAACAATCTCTCGACAAATTCGTGAGTTCCGTTCTAGCTCTCTCTCGCGACAATTTCGCTGAGTGATTTTGAATCGTATTCGCAGAAAGTTCCTGTTAGTCTCGTCGCCTTGATCAACGATACGACTGGTACTTTGATCGCTTCTGCCTACGTCGACGGTTCGACAAAAGCCGGTATCATTTTCGGAACTGGATGTAACGCGGCCTACATGGAAAAGATTGGAAACATTACCAAAATCAAAGACCTTGGACTACCACCAGACGCTGAAATGGCGATCAACTGTGAATGGTCAGTCCTCACGCAACCCCACTCTTCTGACGCTGTTCTACCACTGACTAAATTGTGAGTGATCCAGGGGAGCATTCGATTCGACGACTCACGAAAACTTGCCTCGAACTTCGTACGATATCGAGATTGATCAAACTTCGAACAAACCGGGAGAACAAGCGTTCGAGAAGATGATTGCTGGATTGTACCTCGGGGAGATCTTCAGGTTGATCATGTGTGAGATGATCGATGAGGGAGTTTTGTTCTTGGGTCAAGAAACTTACAAGGTTGAGAAACCGTGAGTCGCCCGTTTCGCTACTTAACCTAATGGGCGCTGACTGACATTCGATCGTCGGATTATCCAGTTTCTGCTTCGATACCGCTTTCCTCTCTTTGATCGAATCGTGGGTTCTCTCGCTTCCTTCTATCGCAACCCGAACTTGACCCGAGTCGTCTTTGTGACTCCAGCGACAACACCGACGAACTCCTCACCGTCACTGGACTCTTTGCTCACTTCTTCGCTCTCGACACCACGATCGCGGAACGTCAATTCATGCGTCGTCTCGCGGTTCTCATCGGGTGCGCAAAGAATTCTCTTAGTCCTTGTCCCACGCAAGAGCTGATCGGATTCGCCGAGCACACAGGACTCGTGCTGCTCGTCTATCCGCGTGCGGTATCGCCGCGATCGTCAGCAAACAAGGACTCCTCGATGGACCTCACGACCCGAAAAACACGATCGGTATCGCTACTGACGGTTCCCTCTACAACGTCAGCCCTCATCGCTCTTGTCTCAAAGTCACTATCGTCTGTACTGACTTCGCTCGTAATGCCCTGTAGAAATACCCTGGATTCTCGACTCGACTCGAAGAAGGTTTGGTCGACGTCTTCGGAGAAAAGGGAAAGCAGATCAAGACGTACCATGCTGAGGATGGATCGGGAGTTGGTGCGGCTGTTATCGCTGCGATGACGAAGGAGAGGAAACAGAAGGGATTGTACGCGCACGTCTAAAGAGAACGAAAGACGAGCTTGAGTTAGAGTTTCCCTGTGCAAAGTTTGTGAATTTTCTTGTGTGTGTGTCCTGGTTCTCGAGGTACATTTGCCTTTACTGCTGCTGTTCATCTCGATATACCGTAGTACGTTGGACCCTCCTTTTGACGCTGTGCGAAGATCTTGGGTTGGAAGAAATTGAAGAATCGAATTGAATATTGGAAATTTTCCGATACATGGTCTCGAGCTCGAGAGTGCTTAGGACGTTCGTCTCCTGAGAGGCCTGACACGTAGAGCTGGCGTTCGATCGCCGGCTTAACTTCAGGTTAAACCTGATCAAAGTTTCGTTTCTTCCTCCTGCTTCTCACTCACTTTCACTTTCTCATCAAACCCGTTTCGACCGCTCCTTTCGACAGAATGAAGTGATCGCTCTCGTACAGTACTGATTGTCCTCACACCGCGGTTCGATTGCATGATTCCTGCAAATCAAACAGGAGGTGTGCGACATTCCTGCTTGCTCTGTCGCCTCGCTGCCTCTGTCATTCTCCTTCATTCCTCACGAGTAGCACTTGAGAAAGATGCTGCCATACTCTCCTGTGCTCATGCTCGGCCCCTCCATCGTACTTTGCAAGGAGTTGAACTCGTTTCTGAACCTGTTCCTCTTTCCTCTCCCTCTCTCTCCTCGCACTAGCTAGCGCTTTCGATTTCACCCGACGTTCAAATAAAGATGCCTCGACAGCGAGTGAGTCTCTCTCTTCTACTCCTCTCGAGTGACAGCAACTTACTGAAGTTTCGTTTGCTGGAATGTGACAGCAATCTCCTCCTTCTCCAATCTCGATTCCGTTGCCCCCAAACCTCACTGCGTCGTCCACAGCTGAGACGAATGGAATCCCGCTCACTTCGTACCTCGCACTTCCCCCTCCTTCGTCGACACCAAACTTCTTCCTTCGTTTGAAACGATCCGCTTCTCAGCTCCGATCTCCTTCACCGTCACCTGCCTTCTCTCCGGCCCTCACTCCTCCCGTATCACCTACACCTTCGGCGCTACTCTCACCCACTCTCTTCCCTCTACCGCCGACTCGTAAGGAGGAGGAGGAAGACGATCGACCTTTCGCAAATCTCGCTCCTAGATCTCCCACGACCGGCTCTAAGCCATGGCTCGAATTACCGACTGGAGGAAGTCCCGAGATCGGAATGAGGACAGTGACGTTCGCGACGAGATCAGAATCGGAACGAGAAGAATCGAGGTGGCCTTTGACGCCTGATTCGCCCTGCACGCCGCTCAAAGAACCCTACTCTCCCGAACGGCATTCTCCTTCGCGACACGGCAAGAATCTCGTATTCCCTCACAAGCCCAAAACGAGAATCACTTCGAACGTTTTCCCGACGTTTCCTTCGCCGAAGCAACGGAGAGTCGTCGAAGAGATTGACGACGATAGTGATATCGACGCGCCTCTCTCTCTCGCTCCTGGATCACCTCGCCGACGTTCGACGCTCAACCTCCCTCTTCTACCTACGCCTCCTCGTTCTCCGATTCGAAACGGTCTACTTTCTCCTCCCGAGCTCACAACCCCCGCAACACCTCAGACTCCTCCGTCTCGTCCCCGATCAATGATCGCACCGTCCCCTCCTCCCACGTCGGCTCTCCCTCCCATCCCAGCAGACAACTCTCTCGGTCTCGCCGTCGAAACTCCTGCGACTCCTCCGCGATCGTTGAGAACGACTTCGAGAATCACTCCTAATGCCCCGGCGCGACCGAGGAGGATTTTTAGTGACTACCCCTCGCTTTCGACAGTCTCTCCCTCTAAGCGAATCCATTTCCCGAACGGACCAACTTCGAAACGTCGTCCGAAAACTCCCTTCCCGGTTCCCTCGTCTACTCGCCCTATCTCTGCCTACTCTTACGCCTCGTCCTCTTCCAACGAAACCGACCAAGATCTCGAGTTCTCTTCTTCCTCTCACAAAGATTCGTTCGAAACTTCCGATTCATCTTTTTCGAGTCAATCCTCTTCTTCGCGACCTTCTAAAGCCCGTCCCGTCACCGTTCACCCTCCTACCTCCGCCGCACCACCACCTCCCCGACCTCCTCGTTCTCCTCTTCGCCCGATTTCTCGCTCGGTGACTCCCCTTCCGATTCTACACCTTGAACCTTCAGCATTCGAAGAAGAGGAGGAGGACGAAGAAGCGATCCTCCGACCGAATCGATTCCTCCTCAGCACAGATTCTCGCGACACGACCTCCTCGTCTCGACGGAGATCAACTCACTCACTCGGAACGGTTAACTCGAAAGACTACTATACGTTGATGGGATTCGATCAGAAACGATTCGGAGTCATCGCAGGGATCCGAGGAGTCGAAGAGAACGATAAACTCGTTAGCGGAAGATCGAGAAGGAGACCTCAGGAGAACGTCGTTGAACTCGGAGGGTTACCGGAAGAAGTGAGGGAGAATTTCTTGAGGATGAGCTTCGACGAGGAATCCGCAACGGAGGAAGAGGAACGACGAGTGGATGTCAACGAGCGACTCACGGTCAAGAATAAGATCATCGCGAATGGATCGCAGGATTCGTTGGACGATACTTTCGTGTTGGAGATGACGGAGAAGATGCTTTGGGGTTAAAACCCGATTCGGGTTCTGATTTGTTCTGTTGGCTACTTTATGGAATCTCTCTTTGACACCTGATTCGTCGTTGAGCGCCCCCCGAGAATCAATCACTGGATCGTACCTTCGCGAGAGCTGATCTCTTCGTAGGTGCAAACTCTTGTTTTCTTCGCTCACTCGCTTTTCTTCCGCTGAAGGCCAAGCAGCCGACAAGACAGAGAAACGTTTCGCCGGAAGTTTTCCACAACCAAGTCAACGCTTCTTGAATAGGACCCCAGACTGGAGACGCTGCATCGAGACGGATAAATGCGTTCGAGCGCAGGACCTCGTCCGCCGTGTTTCTACTTAACAGTCGAAGTGAGTGACCCAACTCCTTCCTCGGACAAATCTCCTCCTGGGGCTCGTGCTCGTTCCGAACTTGCAGTCTCGTCGAGAAGATTCACCGTCTCTGCGACACTGCTCTCTCCTTTTTCTGACTTCAAGTCGTACCCCCTCTCTTTATCGCTCGCATTTCGGGCCCAACCCATGCGGGACTGCTCCGACCCGCTGATTGCGGGCGCTACTCTGGGGAAACGCGAAAAGAAAGTAAGCGATCGAAGCGCACATAACGAACTTTCGCACGCTCTCTTCGCTAACTTCTGCTAGTCAAAGGCTCGAATCTGATCGAGAGAGGAAGCCTAGGCGCTGGAGGGTATGTGAAAGTAGACGATAGAAGATTGCAGAGTAAAGTAGTATAACGACAAAAACGAGTGAGATTCATAGTTGTACATGGATGATTCCGTGACCCTCCTGTTAACAAGACCACTACCTCTCATCCTTCTGACGTATGTGTCACCTGAATGCCTCCCAGCGACGAGTCTGCCTCGCCTTCCTCCCTATATCTCAAATTGTACGTCGACCATCTCCATCCCTCATCCGGAGGAGAAGGAATATCGAAAGCTTCCAACATGTCGACCTCGTAATATTCGAGCTTGTCCCTGGAGATTTCGTCGTCGAGGTCGACTAGGAGGGGAGGAAGAGGTATGTTGTGAAGAGCGGCGATTTGACGAGCGTCCTTGATGACGGAAGGATCTCCTCGAAGATAGGCGCGGACGACTCCTCGACTGTGATATTCGAGAACTTGTAGCCAGAACGTCCTTTCGATTTCCTCCCGAGTTGTCTCCGAATAAAACACGACCCCGGCCTTTTTCGCGAGTTTCTCCATTTCCTCCATTACCCGCAATCCATTCTCGAATCCCCCTACTTCTTGCTTGTAGAACCCTCCCTTTGTGCTGTAGTTGATGAACGGCAAGACCCAGTCTCCGAAACCCCCTTCCATATCTTCCATACTCAAGCAGTTCTCGACTAAAGCCCATCCTTTTCCCTCTGCATCCCACCGATTCGCTTCCAATTCCGCTTCTGCCTTTTCGATATCGACGTGGAGTCCTCTTCCGTAACAGTATTCGAGCTCAAGGGAACGGAGGTGGCGGAGTCGTTGTGGACCTCGGAAAAGTTTGAGAATGTCGGGATGGAAATCGCGGACGATGAGGTAGAGATCCACGAGATGGGGAAACGGGAAAGAGTTTTCGAGAAGATTGGATGGGTCTAGAAGCCAGGGGATTTCGACGTAAAGGGTTCGAAGACTCGAAAAGTCGGAGTAGTCGATTAGGGGGAGGTTGCGAATCGGGTCGCCGGACGACAGGTGAAGCGAACGGAGGAAGGGGGCGAGAGGTGGGAGGACTTTTTGCAAACAATCATATTGGCTGCGTGTACGAATATTGTAACCCAAGGAGACGATTTTGGCGGAGGGAAAGAACCGGAGAAACGAGGACGGGTCGGCAGCCATGCCTTCCAGAGTAAAGGACTGGGGCATCCTCACGACGACCTCCTCGACTTGATTCGCGATGATGAGGGGAGAGTCGACATTGATAGTCGAGCTCCAAAATTCGACTTTTCGCAATTCTGGAAGTAGACTCAGGGCCTTGACGTGCGCAGACGTTACTTCGACGCTGCTGAGTCGACAAGTCTTGAGTCTTGTAAGGTAGGGACCGGGGTTGTCGCCGCTTTCCACCATTTCGAGAACTTGCGGCCAACCCGAGGGAGGTTCCAATCTGGTGAGAGCGGGAAGTTTCGAGAAGAGGTCGAACATGAGAGCTCGGGGAGGGTGGGAGGATTCTTCGTTCCAACGAAAGGACAGATGTTTGACCAAGATAGCCAAGTGAGGATGACTGTCGAGCATTTTCGAGAACAGTTCGAGTTTGTCGTTGCTATCGATGTTGACCCGCTTGTGAAAAGCTCGCTGATGATGCGGATGGAGCAGCTTCGAGGGTGGCAGAATGGCGAGTTTGTACTCGTCAGCAGCGAGATCGTAGATATCGTCGAGGAGTTCGGGAGGGAGGAGAGAGAAGGGATCGACCTGCGAACGCGTTTGCGAGCGAGAGATCAGCATCGAGTGACAGAAGGGATCCCCGGGCGTAACTGACCTTCGAGGAGATAGTAACAGCTTGCGGGCCAAGCGAAAGATCCTCTAGCGCGGACTGCGCTTGTTGAGTGACCTGCAGGAGGAGAGGAAGGAATTAGCCGATGTTCACTCGTCAAAAGAGCTAAGTACATACTTCGACTGTCATTCCGAGCTCTGATCTCCTCCAAACGAGCGTGCGAGTGTCCTGGGTGGTCGAGAAGCGAAGGGAGGGGGGAGAAAAAGAGGCAACTCTCTTTCTCTTCTCTCAACTCCGTCCCACAAACCCGATCCAGCCCGATCAGCACATATTCACAGTTCTCTCTCCTTGACCTACACCGTCCTACCCCGTCGTCCTCGCGGTCTTACGTGGCCAGCCAGCACATCATTCAACGTGGTCAACCTTCCTCATCTACAATGCTCTCTCCTCTCGCTCTCAAACTCCAGGACAGTTTAGCAAAGTGCCTATCAAATTCCTCGACCTCGTTTCTCACTGTGCGCCCACTCAAGAATTCCCCTCCGCTCCTCCTTACAAACCTCCTTTGCCTCGTCTCCCGCTTTGCTTTCTCTCACTCTCTCGTTCTCGCTCTCTTGCGTTCGCTTCTCTCTTGTAGAATCTTTCAGATAAACCAGTGGAAGTGGAACGGAGACGTCGATTTTTGCTTTGTAACGAACGGACAGACGGAACAGATCATCAAAATCGGGAGAATCAACAAAGAGCGCGAGAATCGAGACCTTTAGCGCTTGAGAGTCGAGTAGATGACTTCCTGAAATTGAGGGAAGAAGGAGAAACGTTGTTCCTTTGGAATGATGAAGGTCGTGAGGATGTGAGCCGGTCCCGAAACGATGCTACGAACGGCGCCGCGAGCGCCCCGAAGCGCTAGGAGCAGGCTGAACCGTCTTCGTACCTGCGAAAGCATAGCTGGGAACAGTTGCTGGCGAGCCGACTCATCTTTCTCGCCACACTTGGGCGCGCAAGACTGGAAAGTGAACATCGAAAAAAGCAAGTCTTGACATTTGCGGGGGAATGATACATGCGAGAAGATATATCGTTCGTTCGTTCGAGGGATAGATCTAGAGGAGGTATAGTAAAGTACATGGGGGAAGTCTTGTCGTTTCTGTTCTTGCGCGATCAAACTCTTTGCCCTTTTTGAGCGTGATCGAGTGACCTCGTTGCTTTTTCGCTGTCGACCGTACTGCATCGACCTATCAACAGCAATCATCAGATGCGTGCACAATTGAGTAGAGGGACAGCGCGAGCTTACCATCCTGCCACCTCACTTGAACTTGACCGTCGGGGTATCCAAAGTAAGCAGCTTCTGCCATACCCGCAAAGATTCCGACTTCGAGTACACCAGTTAGCCTGTGGAGTACTCTAGACCATCAGTAAGCTGGATCGACGTCAACTGTTGGTCAAGAAGATCTCACATTTTGATTCGATGTAAAAGTTCCGAAGGATCCCTCATGTAAGATTCCGAGAAGACGGCATCGATGACAAAGTTCCTGGGAGATCGTACGTATGACGAGAAAGTCAGAAAGCGCATTTCGAGACAAGAGGAGGGAAGCGGTGAGGATTTACCCGTTATCCGTAACGACAGGTCCAGCCTTCATTTTTCCCATTCGAAGCGTAGGTTTCTCACATCCCATCTTTTGTAGGTCTGTCAACACGCACGAGATCTCCACCCATCAGTTCCGAGTGACGTTTCAAGCGGAGCAGGTGTTTCCGTTCGTGCTCACTTTGGAATACCTTAGCCCAAGCGAAAGGAGCAACTTCGACGGGTACTCCTTGTTTCCAATTCGTTCCGAGCACTTTCGAATCTTTGCGAGAATCGGCGACGATGATGAAGTGAGTCGCGGCTTCGGCGAGAACTTTTTCCCGTAATTGACAGGCTCCTCCTCCCCTGTCACATACCACATCAGAACGGTATAAGTTCTCCGAGAATATGTCGAGAGGTAGAGAAGGAAGCGAGAAACAAACTTGATTGCGTTCAATTCATCCTGCGAAATTCAACAGAGATCAGCTTTTAGCGCTACGACCACATGGAGAGTAAGCGGACTTACATCTACTTCATCAGCACCATCGATCGTAACGTCCAGACTCGGGAATTGGTCGACATCGCCCAAGTTCAACCCAGCTTTGACGATCAATTCCTTTGATTGAAATCCGGTCGGAATAAACCAACGATCGAAGTTGTTTGCGTTGTGAGGAGGTTGACAGAGTCGTTCGACGACGTAAGGGACGGTTGAACCGGATCTTTTACAGTTACGAGTAGCGAACCGCGAGAGCAAGCGAGATAGGAGACATTAAAATGAAAATTAGCTCCGGTTTTTTCTTCGCTCGCTCGCTCGCGCGAAGCGACACCTCGAGGGGGAGGGAAGGGGACACTCACCCAATTCCGATGACCTTGTGGTGATCTTTGACGTGCTCGTCGACCGCAGCGTAGGCAGCTAGACGTTTCGCTTTCTCTTCGGGAGTCAATTCTCCGTGAGGAACTACTCTCAATCCAGTCGGGATCACTCCGGGACCGATACGGGAAGCCTATCGGAGCACGCTCAAGCAGTGTAAGCCTATCGTCCGTACTTTCTCTCCCAGACTCGGAGTCCGGAGGGGTTCGAGAGGAGTTTGTAACATTCGGAGATGGGGAAATGGGGGAGACTCACGGAAGCGTGAGTGATACTCGATAGAGGATCCGGTCTCGCATTACTAGATTGCGAGGGTCTTCGACTGTTCGTAGTCGAGGTAGTCGTAGAGGAGGAAGGTTCTTTCGTCGAGGACATTTTCAAAGCGGATGCCGACATGTTGCGATGGGCGGCGAGAGATAGTCGTAAGGTTCTCGAAAGCGATAGAATGATTGCCGGTGTATAGCAATGACGAGCAGCGTTGAAGGTGAATGAAAGAACGGAAGCCCAGAACGGTTCCGAGACGAAGTTCATTTCGAACCTCTCCCATCCACCTCATCCGATCACAGCGATTTGTACCCAGAGCACATTCACGGAACTCTCCTCCGAACTTTACGACCTTGATCCCCTATCCGATCGTTCCAGCAGCAGCCCTCCACTCCAGCAAACTCGCCTAGGTTCCACTAACTCACTCTCTTCCGGCGCGTGACTACCTACTTGACGACGCGCTCGTTTGAGCATGTCGGAACTCGATCAAGTCCCAGTAGGCGCGTCCCGTTCGAGTAAACCGGCAAAGATGCTCGGAATGGGCAACAACGATCATCTCGACAACATCCCGCCTCCAGTAGTTCCTACTTCCCCAATCTCGGCTACGACAAGCGGTGGTGGTCATTCGGGATCGGGATCAGGACCGAGACAGAGTCAGGATAGATCAGATCGTGCGAGTACGAGTTCAGGTTCGACGCAGACTCAGAGGAAACGAGAACCGATCGAAGTATCCCCTCCGTGGGGTTTGAATTGGCCTGGTTCGACCAACGATGTGAGTCCACAGTGTTCTACCTCGTGATGCTGACTACTGAGCGCCTTTCATCGATCTAGATTCGACCGACTTACAAAAGGAAACCTTCAGCACCTCCAGCTCCTCCAACTCCAAGCTCGCCAGGGAACTTTAACAGTCAGTCTCTGAGAGGAGCGAGAAGTGCGAGTGTACTACGACATCACGACGAAGAGAGACACGGGAATGGAAGCGTTAAGGACAAGAAGAAAGGTCTGTTTGGAGGATTGTTGAAACGGCGAGGAAGTCGAGGAGATGTTAGAGATGGTGAGCCTATCTCGATCGAGGACTATAGATCGACGATGACTCACGAGTTCCGCGATCACAGGCTACGAGAATGAAGGACGTACGAGCGAATTCGGTTCGGTTCCTCCGCCTTCTGGCTATCACGATTCCCCTCTCCCCGCGAAACTTCAAGCTCGAGGAGACGCTGCCGACGCGGTGCCACCGTCTCGAACAAATACTGGATTACCTACGACTAGCAGACACGTCAAGGCGAAGAAAACGAAGCGACCTACGACTCCGAATCGAAACAAGGCTACGAATCCCGGAACGAGCGTCTTCACGAACGACCCAGAGATCTCACTCGATACGAACCTCGACTCGATGGAAGGAATCATTGCGAGTGCGCCTCCAGTCTCTCGTAGTCGATCGAATTCGAATCCAGATATAGCTCCCTTCGCTTCGAACGCAAGAAGACCTAGCGTCCCTCCTCTCGCTCGATCCGGTTCGACGACCTATCGAAGGGGTTCTATCGATCCGTTCGGTCAATACGACGGTTTCGGAATCCATCAAGCTCGAAACGGATCGATCGCAACGACAGTTGGAGGCAGTCCATTCTCTTCAACTCAACACCATCCCCCGCCGGCTTCTTCTACCGGAACTGCTGGATCTTCTTCCCCAGTTCGACCCGGAGTTGGGTCTCGACAATCTTCCGCCTCTCATTTCTACCCTTCTGGCAGTACAACAACCGCACAAGATCGGAGAAGTTCGAGTATCGGAGGTCCTTCTTCGCTCACTCATTCGGCTTTACAAACGAGATCCGGTTCAGTCTTCCCAGTCAATGGATCGGGATCTGGAGTAGGATTAGGAGCGGGAGCTTGGACGGCACCGGATAGTTGGGCGGTGAAAGCGGAAAGTGGTGGAAGTCTCGACCATGATTCTTCGGACGACGACGATGATGATGACGGCGAGGAAGCGTTGGCAGAAGAAGGGATGGACGATGAGAGTGATCCGGGATCGAGTCCGGTGTTAGGAAGGAGGAGTGGGAAGAGGAATGGATCAATAGCGACGAGAGGGATCGTTGGGAGTGGAGCGGTCGAGAAGTTGGAAAGTCGGATAGGATCGATCGCACCGGGAAGTGGAGCAGAGAAAATCTTTGGTCACGCGTTCGAGGGGGATGGAGCGATGAGACCCGGGACGGCGAGACCAGGAACGAGAAGTGGTCGACCTGGAACGGCTGATGGCGAGGGAAGACGGTTACCAGTACAAAAGAGCGTGAGTTACACCTTTATCCAACCCCTACGATCGACCCGCATACCGGAGACTGATGCCCTTCTTTGCTCGTCCGCAGTTCATGATTCGAATTTTCCGACTCGACGGCACTTTCTCGACGTTACCCGTCACGCTTTCCGCTACCGCTGCCGATCTCACCGCAATTCTCGCTCGAAAGTTCCAAGTCAACTCTACGACAAGCTATGCCCTCTTCCTTCGAGAGAAAGGTCTAGGTAGGCCGCAATTTTCATTTTTGCGAGCTTCTCGACACTCCGCTAACTCCTGTCTCATTCTCGCCGTTCACAGAGCGCAAAGTGGGACCGAACGAGAAACCTGTTCTTCTGCAGAAACGGAAATTCGAGCAAGCTGGTTACACCGAACTCGACAAACTCGAAGAACTAGGTCGAGAAGACAATTCGTACCTATCGAAGCTCATCTACAAAGCCAACTATAGCTCGATGACCACGGGTGTACGTTCGTTTCTGCTCTCGAGACTCATACAAAACTGACCCTCTGCTCTCCCACAGGAGGAAGACTTGTCTGGCGACAACCTCGAATTCGTCGATCTATCTGGAAGAAACCTCGAAACAGTACCCATCTTCCTATACAAGCACGGTCACGAGATCAGATCCCTCAATCTCTCGAAGAATCGCCCGTTCGACCTACCTACCGATTTCGTTCAACTCTGCACGTCACTTCGAGAACTCGTTCTGTCTCACATGGGCATCAAACGATTACCACAAGCGATCCGCGAATGCGACAGTCTCACTCGACTCGACATCAGTAGCAACAACATAGTCGACCTCGAACACATCGCTCTCGACGAATTGACGGGATTGTCGAGTCTCAAATGTCACAACAACCGTCTCTCTTCGATTCCAGAGTACTGTAGCCAGTTCAAGCAGCTCAAATACCTCAACTTGTCGAACAATCGATTCGAATTGATTCCGACGACGGTGTGCGAGATCGAACCTCTCCTCGAACTCGACATTTCGTTCAACACGGCGACCAGCGTTCCACCCGAAATCGGCAAACTCAAGAACCTCGAACGACTGAATCTCCTCGAGAACCTGATCAACGTTCTTCCCTCGTCACTTTCCGACCTCGTCTCGTTGAAAGAACTCGATTGTCGACGAAACGCGATCACAGACCTCTCCCCGATCGCCGGTATCGCCTCTCTCGAAGTCCTACGATGCGAACACAATCAAGCTTCGATCCTCGACGCGACATGGAACAACATGCGAATCTTGACGGCGAAACACAATTCCCTCACTCGGTTCAGTTTGACGGGAACGGGAATGACTCTCACGACTCTGAACCTCTCGTACGGCAAACTCTCGACTCTCTCCCCCGATCTCTTCGACAACCTCGGATCTCTCGAAACCCTCGTCCTCGACAGCAATACCCTTCGAATCCTCCCCGAGACTCTCGGAAGTCTGACGAACCTCGTCAACTTCTCGATCAAGAACAATCTCCTTACTCACCTCCCGGAAAGCATCGGCCAGTTGCAACGACTTCAGACGCTTCAAGTCTCGGGGAATAACTTGCACGACCTACCTCCTCAAATCTGGCGCTGCTCTTCACTCGTTTCCCTCAACGCGTCCTCGAATCTGATCAAGGACTTCCCCGACCCAGCTCTTACTCCAGCACTCCCCGTACCTGCCGCTTCTCCTCAAGATCTAGATGGAGAGATCGGAGAAGTTCTCGACGTTCGCAAACTTTCCGCGACGACGAAACCTCCTTCGACTCCAGTTGGACGGATGGCCCCTCCTCTCGCTCTCGCCCTCCAACACCTCCTCCTCGGTGACAATCAGTTCGGCGACGACGTCTTCGCTCCCGTTTCCCTCATGACCGAACTTCGAGTCCTCAACCTGTCGTTCAACGATATCTACGAGATTCCGACTTCGAGTCTGTTCAAATGTCAACAACTTCAAGAACTGTACTTGTCGGGAAACAAACTTACGAGTCTCCCTCCCGACGATCTCGAACGACTGATCAATCTCCGCCTCATCTACTTGAACGGCAACAAACTCCAAACCCTTCCCGCCGAACTCGGCAAGATCAAACGTCTATTCGCTCTCGATGTCGGTTCGAACGTGCTCAAATACAACATTGCGAATTGGCCTTACGATTGGAATTGGTGAGTCTCGTTCTCCCTCAGTCGATTATCTTACCCATACTGAGTGTTGACGGCGATTGTCTCACAGGAATTGGAACGTCGAACTTCGATACCTCAACTTGTCGGGCAACAAACGACTCGAGATCAAACCTGGTCAACAAAACGAAGCGAACTTCCCTCGAGCGTCGGGCAAGAAACGAAATCTCGCAGACTTCACGGCACTCTCGAAACTCCACGTCCTCGGTCTCATGGATGTCACCCTCATGATCCCTTCCGTCCCCGACGAGAACGAGGATCGGCGAGTGAGAACTTCGCAATCCGAAATCAACGACATGGGCTACGGAATCGCCGATACTCTCGGTCAACGTTTCGACACTCTCTCCCTCGTTGACATTGTCATTCCGAGGTTCCGTTCGAAGGAGGACGAAGCGATCTTTGGACTCTTCGACGCCGTTAACAAAGGTCAAAACACTGGAGCGAAACTCGTCAAGTACCTTCAAGATTCGTTCAGCGCCGTCTTCACCCTCGAACTCTCTCGACTCAAGAGTGGAGAAGTCACGAGTGATGCCCTACGTCGAGCGTTCCTCAACATCAATCGAGATTACGGAAACCTCCTTCTCCCCGAAACCGAAACTCGTCGCAAAGGATCAGAAATCAGTCTCACCGATCGTACCTCGGCGTCGGTTCGAACCGGAGCAGCGGGAATCATCGTCTACAATCGCAAGAAGAAGATGTACATCGCGAACGCAGGAAACGCTCTCGCCGTCATCGCAGGAAGAGGAGGAACCGCTCGACTCGTCGCGAAACGACACGAACCGTTCGACAGTGGAGAAATCTCTCGAATTCGTCAAGCCGAAGGATGGATCTCTCATCGAGGATACGTCAACGACGAGGTCGACATTTCTCGTTCGTTTGGATTCTACAACGTTTTCCCCGCGATCAACGCCGCTCCGAATGTCGACGAGATCGAACTCACCGAAACGGACGAATTCGTCATTATCGCGAATCGAGGATTGTGGGAACACATGTCGTATCAAGCGGCAGTCGACGTCGCTCGAACCGAAAGGACAGATCCGATGGCCGCCGCTGCGAAACTTCGAGATCTCGCAATCTCGTACGGTTCGAGTCAAAACATCATGGTTATGGTCCTCGCGGTCGGAGATCTCTTCAAGGACAAGAAGAAACTCGGTTACTATTCCAAACATCGAGGAGCGACGGGTCCCGGAGAAGACGAAGGTTTCTACGGAGCTCACAAAGCTGGAGTCGCTCGACGAGGAGAACGAGTCGAAGGTGCCGGAGAACGTTACTTGAACCTCCTCGATCGAGAAGTCGCTCCTCCGGTAGGAATGGTCGCTTTGGTCTTTACCGATATCCGAAATTCGACAGCGTTGTGGGAATCGAATCCGGGAATGCAAACGGCGATTCGAATGCACAATCAACTCTTGCGTCGTCAACTACGAGCGATCGGAGGATACGAGGTGAAAACTGAAGGAGATGCGTTCATGGTCTCGTTCCCGACCGTCACTTCGGCTCTCCTGTGGTGTCTCACGACTCAACTCGAACTACTCCGAGAAGATTGGCCTCAAGAGATTCTCGATTCCGACGAAGGCAGAGAAATCCTAGATTCGAGGGGCGAGGTCTTGTACCGAGGATTGTCAGTACGAATGGGAATTCATTGGGGAGCTCCGGTGTGCGAAGCCGATCCGATTACTCGTCGAATGGATTACTTTGGTCCAATGTGAGCTTTATCTCTCGCTCCCTCGTCGACCTCCTCACTGACACTCGACGATGCAGCGTCAATCGAGCCGCTCGTATCTCTGCCGTCGCCGATGGAGGACACATCAGTGCTTCTCAAGATGTAGTCGACATCCTTCAGGACGTCGTCATGGAACACAAACCCTCTCCTTCTTCTCTCGACTCTGACAACGGAGAACAGGTAAGCCTATTTCGCCGCGCGCTTGCGATTCAACCGCTGACTCTCTCCTTCGAGTATAACAGGAAGAGGAAGAGGAGGAATACCTCGACCCTCGCGACAAGCAAGATATCGCCGCTCTTCGTCGATTAGGTTTCGGTATCACTGAGTTGGGAGAGCGAAAACTCAAAGGTGCGTTCTGCCTCCTTCTCCGAGTCCGAGAACAGCCAAGAGCTGACTTCAATCGCTGTAGGTCTCGAATCTGCCGAGTTGATCTCCCTCATCTGGCCAAAAGCCTTGAAGGAACGAGTCGAGAAACCTGGAGAGAAATCCGAGAAGAAGACGGAAGTTATCGAAGACGACACTCCTCAACTTTTAGACGTCCAGGCGATCAAAAGTCTCGGAAAAGTCGTTCAACGAGTGAGCTTTCCCCTTCGTCAGTGCAGTCGAGGACTGGAAGAACTCACCTGTTGTTTCACATTGAATAGCTCGAGGCGGTCGGAAGTCTTCTCGTTCACGGTCTCGATTCAGAGGATTCGGTTCATCCTGGAGTACTTTCCTCGGCTGCACCTCGCTCGAACTCTGGATCTCGTCCCAACACGCCAAACGCTGTTGCAGTCGCGGCGAAACGAAGAGCCCTCATCTTGCCGACTACTTTCGCTTTCCCGATTCGTGCCGACGCTACAGACGATGAGCTTGCGGCTTTACTCGAGGTGAGTCTTCACGAGACTATACTCAACCTCACTCGCTAATGGGTCTGCGTGCTTTGCAGTCTTACATCGTTCGAACGGAAAACTGTCTCTCGACACTCGCTCTTCACCAGCTCGGTCCCTTCACGGAAGTTCTCGGCGCTCGCGGTCAAGCTCTTCGACTCGACAGTCGTAGTGTACTCCTAGCCCTGACGAGATTCGCTGGAGTCATGCAAGCTGGACTTCCTCCAGTTCCCTCGGCGAATCTTTCGGCAGATTCTTCGACTTCAACCTCGGCAGTCGGACTCTCTTCAAACTCAAACTCGAATCATGATTCCTACCTCAACCAATCGACGAGCTCTTCCGTGCGCCCAGTCACAGGAGACAACGGACGAGCTCTCTCGCCTTTACGCAAATAATCAATCACCTTGAAAAACGATCACCTCTCTATCGGTTCATGTATCCTTCCCTCCGCCACACTATTCTGCCCCCCTTCTATCTCTATATATCCTATATCCATCCGTATTTAAGTCAGTCCCTTCAGTCCTTCAGTCAGTCAGTCGCTTCAGTTCACCTTGTCCTTTTTTCTTCTTTATTTGCTTCTTCTGGGTTGTTTTCCTCTCTCTCTTCTTTCGTTCTTGGTTGTCGCAATAATTAGACTATGACCAATGGTACACGTGATCCCTCGTATCTCCGCAGAGGGCCCAAGAGAGAGGAGCGCCAAAAATCTCTTGCGAGACTCAAAAGAGAGAATCAAAAGTTCGGCACGCGTGCGAGGAATTCTCGAAACTCCTCTCTCGTCCTCATCATCGCCGTCGCCAATCGACTCAACGCCGCCTCGATGCCTTCACTACAGGTACTAGCACTGATAGTTGCCCTCATCGGAGGTGCATACTTCTTGTTCGGTCGTTCTTCCTCTTCATCTTCGAATTCTGTCGATCGACTCGCGGCGGATCCAACTCTCGGCAATGGAAAAGCGGCGCTCGGTAATGGGAATGGAGCAGTGGATACTGGGAGAGACTTCGTGGCTGCTATGGAACAAGCGGTTAGTCAATCCCAGATCTGGTCAACATCCCTTTCTTCAGACAACAAATTCCTCGGCGACGTGTGCCACATCATCGACAACACTTTGGGAAGTCGTTGGAGCATCTTGCCCCTCTCTGCAGTCGTATTGCATAGCCGATCGGCTCATGTGGGAACACGGCGAGGCGAGGAGGAGAATTCCATCCTCGCGGCTTGATCTCGGGACATTCTCACTCACCATCGAACCACCACTGACTCCTCTCTTCGACGAGTCTATAGAAGAAGAAGATTGTGATTTTCTATGGATCCCAAACCGGAACCGCCGAAGATTACGGTACACGAATCGCGAAGGAAGCGAAAGCTCGTTATGGACTTTCTTCGCTCGTTTGCGATCCTGAAGAGTGAGCTCACACTCTCTCCTACTTCTCCATGCATCCTGAGCTTATAAGCTGACGGTTCAATGATGAGATAGCTACGACTTCGATAATTTGGATCAAGTTCCGGAAGATTCGCTCGTAGTGTTTTGTATGGCGACTTATGGAGAGGGAGAGCCTACGGATAATGCCGTACAACTGATGGAGTTCCTCAAGGAAGATTCGGTCGAGTTCTCGAAAGGGTCGACGCTAGAGAATCTCAGATACGTCGTCTTTGGTCGTGAGTTTTACAAGTTTTTCCTTTCGTTTCTTCCTTTCCTGCACGAGGCGGAATGCTGATCAGAGCTTGTGACGGTAGTCGGTAACTCGACTTATGAACACTTCAACGCGATCAGTCGAGAAATCGATAACCGCCTCACCGCGCTCGGGGCGAAGCGAATTGGAGAAAGAGGAGAGGGAGACGACGACAAATCAATGGAAGAAGATTACCTCGCATGGAAAGACGGCATGTTTGATGCTCTCCACGCCGAACTCGGATGGGAAGAAGGAGCAGGAGGAGATGTTGCCGATTTCGAAGTTCACGAATTGGATCAAGTCGACGAGGCGAAACTTTACTTGGGAGAACTATCGGCTCGTGCGCTCACCGGGACTCGAGGAGTTTACGACGCGAAGAATCCGTTCCCGGCTCCTATCCTCGAAGCGAAGGAACTCTTCGAAGACGGAGATCGAAACTGCGTTCACACGGAATTCGACCTCACGGATTCCGGCATTCGATACCAAACCGGAGATCATCTCGGTTTGTGGCCACTCAACCCCGACTCGGAAGTCGAACGGTTCCTCGCCATTCTAGGATTGAAGGAGAAACGGGATAAACCAATCGATGTCAAATCCCTCGATCCTGCTCTCGCCAAAGTTCCCTTCCCAATTCCTACTACTTACGACACGGTCCTCCGTCACTACCTCGATATTTCGGCTCCTGCTTCTCGTCAGACCGTCGGTCAATTCGCGAAATACGCCCCGAACGACGAGGCTCGTCAAATGCTCGAACGATTAGGATCCGACAAGGAGTATTACCACGAAATCGTCGGTTCGAAATGCCTAAAACTTTCCGAAGTCCTCATCCTCGCCGCTCGAGATCCCCTCTCGACGTCTCCCGCCTCGGAGTACACAGTTTGGTCGATTCCGTTCGACCGAATCATTTCATCAATTCATCGACTTCAACCTCGTTACTACTCGATCTCTTCCTCCCCGAAACTCCACCCTACTTCAATCCACATCACCGCCGTCGTACTCAAATACGAACCCGTAGTCGGATCGAACAAAGTCTTCGGAGTAGGAACGAATTACCTCTTGAACCTCAAAACGGCTCATCACAAAGGGATCAAAGGAGTTCGGGAGGAAGACGCACCGATCTATAGTCTTGGGGGACCGAGAGGGAAGTATGAGAAAGAAGGAGGAGTTTATGCGGCGCCGATTCATGTTAGGAGAAGTAATTTCAGATTACCGACGAGTCCGAAAGTTCCGATTGTAATGATTGGGCCCGGTACTGTATGTCGTTCGTTCCATTCTCTCTCGATACGGTACCATTGACTGACCGCTCTGTTGTTTCGATAGGGTGTTGCACCATTCCGAGCTTTCATTCAAGATCGAGTCGCGCTCGCTCGTAAAGCCAAAGCGAAAGATGGACCCGACGCTCTCAAAAACTGGGGGACGATAGATCTCTTCTATGGATGTCGACGATCGTCCTGGGACTTCTTGTACAAAGCTGAATGGGAAGAATACGCGAAAGAACTCGATGGGAAATTCAAGATGCACGTCGCACTTTCGAGGGAGGAGAACGTACCGAAGACGTATGTGCAACAGTTGTTGAAGGAGGAAGGGGATAGGATTGGAGATGCGTTGGTTAATAAGAAAGGTTACGCTTATATTTGGCAAGTCTCCCTTTCTCTTGTCGCTCGTTCTCCGAGTCTAACCTCGGTTTCTCCCTTTCACAGTGGAGACGCTGGATCGATGGCAAAAGCAGTAGAACGGGAACTGGCTGCTATTCTCGGAAAGGCAAAGGGAGAATCGCTCGAAGTCGGAGAGAAGGAACTCAAACTACTCAAAGATCGAAACCGTCTCTTGCTCGATGTGAGTCTCTTTCTCTTTGCCCTCTCTCGCTGATTGCTCTGTCCTGACCCTCTGTCTACTCGCTCGCAGGTCTGGTCTTAGATCGTCTTTTTCACCTTCGTCTCGGGTTTTCGCATTTCATATCCTCTCCTCTTGCTCTCTCTCTCTCTCTCGCAGTCTCTCTCTCTCATTGCAACGCAACTCAGTTCTCTTACTATTCATTCTGCGAGTTCCGGCCGCGACAGAGAGGGATTTCAGATTGCTGTTTGAATCGTTTTCGATTTTCCTCCATCAGGGAAATCGAGGATTCCCGTCACGTTGAATTCCTTCTCTCCTCCTCCTCCTCCTTCTCCGGTTCGTTCAGGTGAAGCTTCAGAGACGAACTCTTCCCTTACTTGGTCCTCTTCGAGTTCGAGCCCGTAACGACGAGGATCGAGAGCCGGGACTCGAGAACGATCGGCGAGTCCTAACGGGTCGACTCGAGCAGCTCGATGCGCGTGTTTGCGATAAGACTCGACTAGGCGTAAGAGCGATGCGTTCTCGACACGGTTCGAGAGTTCAGAGGGCGTGAAGTCGGGGAGGGTGAATTTCGAGGGAGGTCGATAACCGAATGGTTTCGAGTGGAGTGCTCGGGCGTAGGGGATTCGAGAGCTCAGTTTCAGGTGGAGTCGATGCATTGTCGGGTGGGGAGGAGAGAGAGAAGGAGGAACAAGGGAATGTGGAGCCGCTCAAACCCCGAGTGAAACGACGGGATCCCTTAACCGCGGCCCAGAAAGACAAGGGGAAAAGTTTACGGCTTGCCTTTTTCACCCGTGATGCGGCCTATTCGAACGAGCGAGTCTCTGACAACCGTCGTTGTAAATCGTGAACGAGCTTGGAGCTTGACGGGTGCGAAGCTTGGAATTCGTCGGTCTGCGAAATCAGCGAATTTTTGAGCCTGAGCTCTGCGAGCGTAGAAGGGTGATGGAGGAGCGAGACTACGGAGATTGTTGTTTGCGTTCATGTGCATGGGCGTGAAGAAGTGACTCGGAGCATGAAGGCAGAGGACAGGCTCTGGGGAAGTGAGATTGATTTCGAAGCGAGGCGAGAAAGAGTGGATACGTCCTCGACCAATACCTCTGAGCCCGAATAACACTAGGAGCGAGAGTGTTGTCCTTGTGGTCGTGCGGAGTGTCGGTGGTACACCGTCCTCGAGCTCGTTGTCGAGGTCAGAATCGGAAACGTTTCCACCGTGATTCTCGACGTGCAATCCTGCTCGAGGCCAGGTTTGATTCGAGACAGAGTTAGGCTACGCGCACAGAGAGAGTAAACGTAGAGCTGTACCCTACGCTAGCCAGCGTCTGACAAGCGCAGTGTCAGCCGTCTGAGAGTCTAGGGAGAAATCGGAAAGAACAGTGAGATGAGACTCACGTATCGAGCTGAAGAGCTTAAGACTTCTCGTCTCCCTCACCCCCAAGCCCTACCTAGCTCTTCTACCATGCTCAAGGCGCAGTCTTTCGTTGGATCCCAGAAGTTGAAGGAGAGATTCGATCCGGCATTGGCGAAAGAGCCGAGGAGGTGCAGGGATCCTTTCCTAGCTTACTGAAAGCCGTCATATAGCGTCTAGTCGGCCTATAGTGTCACACCGAAGGTTGATCGGGTAGGTCGATTCGTAGAAGTGAGATGACGGAATCAGGAAATTCGAAAAATGATGAAGTGGACATTCTCCTCTTCAACCACCTCCAATCCGCCCGATCTCCACTTGAACCTCATCAGAAACTCTATAGTTAAGCTCTTGAGCCTCTCCGACGCCCGTTAACCTCCAACACCTACATCTCGGTCTTATCTTAGCTTTCTCCCCTCTCCCGATCTCCACGACCCTCCCTCGGCCTCTGCGATCTCACCCAACAAGAAGTAAGTCAACATGTCGGAATCGGAAGAGCGTACAGCGCTCGTCGTCGGTGCCGGACTCGTCGGTACCCTCTGTTCAGCGATGTTAGCCTCTCGCGGATGGACCGTCACTCTGCTCGAATCCCGTCCGGACCCTCGTTCGACCTCTGCAACCTCTCGAGCACGATCGATCAACCTCGCCCTTTCACCTCGCGGGATCGAAGCGTTGAGAAGTGTCAGTGAGGAGTTAGTGGAGAGAGTTTTAGGGGAGGGTATTGAGATGAGGGGTAGAATGGTACACAAGAACTCTTCTAAAGGGAAAGGAGTTGAGAAAATGGGACAAGATTATGGAATTGTAGAAGAAGGGGAAGTGATTCGATCGATTTCGAGGACTCAACTTGGGATTGAATTGCTCGATCACCTTGATGGACTACCGAAGAGCGGGAGAGGGAGCGTAAATGTCAGGTTCGGGACGAAATTAGTTGAGATGGATTTGAGGGGAGGGGAAGAAAAGAAAGTTAGAGTGAAGTTGAGCTCGAAGGAAAAGGGAAAGGAGGAAGAGACGACGGAAGAAGAGTTTGATTTCGTCGTGGGAGGTGATGGAGCTTATAGTAAAGTTAGGAGAGAGCTGATGAGAGGTTCTTTCGCGAGGTAAGCTCAACATTCCCATTTTCACTGTTTTCTTGTTTCTCTCGCTCTCGCAAGCTCAATAGACTGACTCGGCTTCTCGTTCCGTTGCCAGGTTTGACTACAAACAATTCTACGCCCCTCACTCCTACCTCGAACTATCGATCCCTCCCGGTCCCAACTCTACGTTCTCAATCGAGCCGAATTATCTACATATCTGGCCGAGAGGAGAATTCATGTTGATCGCGCTCGCAAATCTGGTCTGTCAGCTTTCACTTCCGCTCTTTGCTGTCCTGCAAAAGGTGAGCGGATTCTGATGAGACGAGGTATTTGAACAGGATAAATCCTTCACTTTGACGTTATTCGCTCATGATGAAACATTCAAGACGCTCGATTCGAAGCTGAAGTCCTCATCGAAGGGGGAGAACCCAATAGTTGAGCTATTTAGGAAAGAGTTCCCGGATGCGTTGGAGCTGATGGGTGAAGAGGCTTTGTTGAAAAGTTGGAGGGAGAACCCGAAAGATGGACTCATCACAGTCGAGGTGAGTCAGGATCTGCGATCAGTCTGTCATGGAGACCTAGACTGAGACTGATGATCGTCCTGACCTCACAGTGTTCGCCGTATCATTACAAGAACAAAGTTCTTTTAATCGGAGATTCAGCTCATGCGATGGTACCCTTCTATGGTGCGTCCTTATCTCGCTCTTTCATCTCTTTGTGCACATCACTGACGGTACTCGCTCTCTTCAGGTCAAGGCATGAATTGTGGCTTCGAAGACGTCCGAGTCCTCTCCTCAATCCTAGATCACTTCTCCGCCTCTCCATCTCCTCTCGTCCCTTCTCCTCTCCCTTACTCCTCGACATCCCCTTCTCTACCCACCGCGCCTTCACCCGAGTCGACCTCTCTATCAGAACGCTTATCGCTCGCTCTCGAATCCTACACCAAAATCCGCGCTCCGTCTCTCCTCGCGATCCAACAATTAGCCCATCAAAACTATACCGAAATGGCTTCGTCCGTCTTATCTCCTCTCTACCTCTTACGTCTTTCACTCGATTCGATCCTCTCGAGATTCTTCTCCCTACCGGTTTTCAAAACTGAACGAGGGGAGGGAAGGGAAAGAGGAGGGATTTGGGATCGAGGAGGGAAATGGGAGAGTTTGTATAGGATGACGACGTTCAGATGTGGGATTGCTTATGAAGAAGTTATTAGGAGGAGGGAATGGCAAGGTAGGGTACTCGAGAGATTGGTGAAAGGAACTGTGGGAATCGTTGGATTGGGAGTGATTGGTGCGGGATGGTGGAGATATGGGAGAGGACTGAGGGTGGTCAGGGTGGATTAGACTTAGACGTAGTCAGGACATAGTGACACTTGCGAAGAACTGTGAAGTTTGCTCTCGTCTTTTGCGAACAAAGGGACCTTTTTTTTTGCAGCGAAGGTGATCTCGCTGGGTGGATCGATAGGCAGAGAGCAACTCAGAGCTCCTATTCGTCAGAATGAGGCAAGTTATCGCGACGATCCAACTTGGGAGAGAACTAAATTAAAAACGAGGCGAGACAGCGGTCGACGAGAGCGAGTTGCAAGTTTCATTCTCATCTCACGCATCGGGATCGACTCTCGACCTATTCAAGCTCGATTATACTACACTAGTCTACAGTACTCACCCAGTTCAGCTTCAACCGGGGATAGCCGGAAGTTTCCCTCAGTCCTCCCCTCATTCTCATCGACTTTGAACACGACTTCACTAGAAGCGAGACAGAATGGCACCAGTTCCACCGCCAAAGCCAACGATTAGACATCACCAAGATCACTTCACGGGTCAGTCCCTTTCAGCGTCTCTCAGCCGTTTGAATCGGGCAAAGGCGAACACGCTCCCCTCTTTCGACTGTTCTCCCCCCTCGTTCCTCTCGCTCCTCTTCTCTCGTTCGTCTGGGTCGGTCACGATGGAATCTACAACGAGGTACTTGCATCTGGATCGACGAGGCAAGATCGATGGAGTTCGATGGAAACTCTGGTTGAATGTTGATTCTTCTCCCTCTCTCTCCACTTCGTCAAGTATATCTTGAAACGAGCTCGACAGAATGTACACTAACACTCGTTCTCGTTCCTCCTTGTACTCCCGCCGCCGTAACTCGCGTTCAATCTCGATCATTCCACTACCTCATGATCCATTCCTTCCCTCTCCTCTCCGTTCCGCTTTCGACGACGATACACCCTCTCCACCTTCTGCATTTCGATCTTCGTTTCTCAACTTGTCACCTCGTCGATTCTCGATTCGTCCTCATCATCATTCGCCAACGAAACCACCAACGACGATTTCACGTTCCTCCTCACGTTCCTCCCTGCATCACCCAATTCGATCTCTCCTTCGATCTACGAAATCTCTCCCTTCTCTCCGACCTCACAAACGTTCGAAACTCGACCTCTCTCACGAATTCCACGATCCCGATTCAGGTGCTCAACCCGTTTCAACTTCCGGCGCTCCAAGCTCTTACACTCCGAACGCTGGATTAGTCGGTAGTTCGTCATCATCGTCGATCTTACCGAGTCCGATTCATGCAGCGTTCACCTCTGGAGGTTCGAGTCGAAATATCGGAGCGCCTTTACCCGTTTCAACTCCCGATTCAAGAGGTTATTACACTTCTACCCCGATTCCTTCTACTTCTACCTCTACGGCTTCTCCTTCATCGGGATTCAAACCTGGAAGAGTAGCTCCTGCCCCACCTCCACCTGGTGTCACTGCCTCTTCTCAATCTCAACCGACAACTCCTCATCTCTTCGATCCGAACCAACAACAACAACAGCAACAATTATCTAGACAAACTTCGACGACGGGAGCTGCGAGATCTTCGTATCATCCTACTTCGGGTAGACCTCCTTACGCTTCGACTTCGACTTCTTCCTCTGCGAACTCCTCGAGTGCTTTACATGGTGGTGGTGGTGGTGGGGCGATGGGAACGGGTTCAGCTCCTACGAGTCCGAATAGAAGACCTTCACCGAATTTACCGTTGAATGGTGGGAATGGGGGAAGAGGGAGTTGGGAATTAATCGATTCAACGAATGAATTTTATCAACCGAGTAACTCGAATATCAAACATTCTCAAATCCCTTCTGTCGCTTCGACTCCCCAACAACAAGGTGGTTCCTCTTCTTACGGTTCGAACAGTACACCTTCCCTCCGAGACCTCAATGAAGCCCTCCCTCTCCCCCATTCCTCAAATTCCTCGACATCATCTCTCAATAACGCGAAATCGTCCTCCTCTTATCATTCGAAACAACCTAGTTTTTCGTTATTGAACGATCCGGCAACTTCTGCAGCGACGAATTATTCGACTTTCCTATCGGATCAAATCAATTCTTCGAGTTCGACTCCGAGCGGATTCAATGCGGGAGGGAATGGGATGGTTTTGAGTCCTTCGGCGATGCCTGCGAATCCAGAAGGTGATTATTTCGGTTCGTATTCGACCTCATCGACAGGAGCAGGAGGAGGGAATAGTAGTAATGTTGGAACTCCTTCGATTCTTCCTTCGACCGGAACAGGAGGAGGAGGAGAAAGGAGTTTGGCGAGTTCACAGATTGGAGCAGGTGGAGGAGGAGGGAGTCAGAGGAATAGTGGAGATAAAGGAGGGACGGAGACTCCTGGAGGGAGTGGAACGATCAATGGGAAAGAGAAGAAAAGTAAAGGGTTTAGTTCGTTCCTAGGTCAGTCTCATCCACTCGTTTTCTTCACGATCTGAGATGTAGAGACTGAAGAACCGGGTGGATCATCATGGCGTATAGCGGATGTATTCTCGGGACCGAACAAAAAAGTCGAAATCTCAACTCCTTACGATCCTGTTCATTTAACTCATGTCGGATTCAATTCCGATACTGGAGAATTCACCGTACGTTCCTATCTCCTTCTCCTCCCATATCTCAAGCTGACTCGGGAGTGTTCGTTCGATGTAGGGTCTACCGAAAGAATGGCAACAATTACTTCAGAACGCGGGAGTTTCACGAGAAGAACAAGCGGCTCATCCTCAAGCCGTCGCGGAGATCGTTGCGTTCTATCAAGATGCTACGAAAGGGATGGGAGTTGCGGCAGGGGACGAGAAGGACGATGTGTGGAAGAAGTTCAAGCATGGACCGGAAGGAGAGGGAAATGTCGTCGTTGGGAACTTTGAGAAACCAGTTGAATTCTCTTCAGTCTCTAACTCGCTTTCTGCGCCAGTTGCTGATTCGGTTTTCAACGTCTGTCTAGAGAGCGGCTCCTCCACCACCACCTCCTGGAGGACTTCGAAAAGCTCCTGCACCTCCTTCTCGACCTCTTCCTCCGTCCCAACAATCTTCAATGTCCTCCCTCCACCCTCAACAGCAATACCAACGCGAACGATCTGGTACTCTCCCTCTCCCGAGTTCTCCAGATCGTCGCGGCGGTTCTTCTCCCACTCCTTCGTCTCTCGATCGTTCTCAATCAGTCCGATCTCCACCTCCCTCTTCTCCCGGTTCGACGAGTCCCCTCGTACTCAAGAACAAATCTTCCCAACCTCAACTGTATCAGAAACCGATGACTGATCTCGCTCGAGCTCAAAGTCTCAAGAATTCTTCGAATCACGGTTCAAACGCGTTACCTCAACCTCATCGACCGGCTCCTCCTAAACCTTCTACTCCTGTCCTACCTCCCTCTTCCCAACAATCTCAACAGTCTCAGCAGCAATCTCAGCAACCACAACAGTTGACGAAGAAACCTTCGATTGCTCCCGGGGGTCCGGGGGAGAAACCGAGAAGGAGAGAACCGAAACATCGGAAAGAAGCGGCGGATGTCGTGGAGAGGTTAAAGGCGATTTGTACGGATGCGGATCCGACAAAATTGTATAGGAATTTGGTCAAGATCGGTCAAGGGTCAGTTCTCACTCTACTCTCTCGTCTTTGATCGAGCTAATCTTTCAATGAGTTGTCAGTGCCTCGGGAGGAGTTTACACCGCTTATCAAGTCGGAACGAACCTTTCCGTCGCGATCAAACAAATGAACCTCGAACAACAACCGAAACAAGATTTAATCATCAATGAAATTCTCGTCATGAAAGAATCTAGACATCAAAATATCGTCAATTTCATCGATTCGTTCCTCTTGAAAGGTGACCTATGGGTCGTCATGGAGTACATGGAAGGAGGGAGTTTGACGGACGTCGTGACGTGTAATATCATGTCGGAGGGACAAATCGCCGCCGTTTCGAGGGAAACTTTGAAAGGGTTGAAACATTTACATGAACATGATGTGATTCATAGGGATATCAAGAGTGATAATATCCTCTTGTCACTACAAGGTGACATCAAATTGAGTGAGTCTTCTCGCTTCCTCTCGCTTTCTGAGGATCGAAACTGAGTCTCGTTTTCGTCGTGTTTGCAGCGGATTTCGGATTCTGTGCACGGATCAAAGGAGACGATGCGAAACGAACGACAATGGTCGGTACTCCGTATTGGATGGCTCCCGAAGTCGTCACTCGGAAAGAGTATGGTCCGAAAGTCGACGTTTGGTCTCTCGGTATCATGGCGATCGGTACGTCCTCTCTCTCCGGCCTTATCCTTCCCCCTCAGTAGCTGATCCTCGTATACTCCTCGCTTTGCTAGAAATGGTCGAAGGAGAACCACCTTACCTTAACGAAAATCCTCTGCGAGCACTCTACCTAATCGCGACGAACGGTTCTCCGACGATTAGCAACCCGGAACAACTCAGCGTCGTCTTCCGAGATTTCTTGAAACAATCACTCGAGGTAGATGCAGATAAACGACCGAACGCGAAAGAGTTGTTGCAACATCCTTTCTTCGAAAAAGCTCAAGTAAGTTATCTCTCTCCTCTTCTCTCCCGAAATCCCGAGACTGACCAGAGTCTGTGACTTTCGTAGCCACTGACGACTCTCGCCCCCTTGATCGCTGCCGCTCGACAACAATCGAAATCGAAATCCAATTAATTCGAATCGTCTCGTGGCGCGGAAAAATAGACCCTTCTCTTTCTCTCTCTCTCTCTCTTAGCCTCTTAGCTTTGACTCTCGCATATATCACTTCTTTTTCCTCTATCTTACTCTACGCTATGCTGCGCTTATCGTTCCTTTCTTCTTTTTTAGTTCTCGTTCTGTGCCCGTCAGTCAGTTTTTTTCGCTTCTTATTGTATTTCGAGATTCTCTTGTTTCCATCACTATCCCAGCTTCTACTTATCTTCTCGCGTTATATCGTTCTATCGCTCTCGTTCGTTCGCTCGCTCTCTTCGAGTGAGAGAGTTGGTCCTCTGCAAAACCACAACCTCTTTCGACAACACTTGTCTTCTCGATGCTCTCGGGAGTGACCGGATATCTCGAAGATCGGTAGCGGAAACAAGAAGACGAGAATTTGCATTGAAGACGAGAAGAGAACGATTGTTAAGACCAATAAACTGAGGCTCGAGCACGAGAATAAGTTAGATAAAATACGAGAGGTAGTTTTGCGAGGTAGGTTTTGCTTTGCGAGATAGAGTGAATCGAAGGGAACGAGGAGATATCTGTGAGCGAGCGGAGCAAGAGAACTGAGCAGAGATGTGTCAGCACATCTTCTCGTCTTTCGCGAGACGGGAAACGAGGACTCACCTGTTCGTTTTGGGAGTTATCTCGGATCAGACGATGCCGAGAAGCAGACAGGCGTTCGCAGCAGCACTAGAAAGTGGATATCGCGAGGAATTCAGTGGACCCTCAACAAGGAAACTGAAGCCTCGAAATACTCACGCGTTCTTCGCTCCTCGAACACTCGAATGACTTCCACTCGTCGTTCTCGGCTCACACGACTTTGGATCCGCCTCATCCTTGAACATGCATTCGACGATCCAAGTCGCCTGATCGGGTCTTCCGCTCGCGCGTTTCACCCAATCGAGAGTTCTGTCTCCCGCGTGACCTTTCTCCGTTTTCCACTCCATCATTTTGTTTACGTAACTGATCGAAGGATCCGATGCGACTTGTTTCGAGTGAGAGTGGAAGGGGCGGTAAGTTTCGACGGCGATTCCGAGGATTGGGTCGTAGATACCTCGAAGGAATTTTCTGAGAGCGACAGGACCTTGTTCTTCTTGAAGAGTCGCGAGGAAGGATTCGAACATGCAGGCTCGGATGTAAGTGTTTGATTTGAATTGTTTCGCTTGGGCAGCGGCGGAGAGGAGCCGAGGAGGGAGTCCGAGAGCTTCGGAGATTAGAGCGAGCGTGGTGTTTGCGATAAGCGAAGCTTTGACGAGCTACGAACGAGGGAGAGTATCAGTTTTCGAATTTTGTTATCGACTGAGAGGAAGTGAGCTCAATTGAACGGAGTCCAACTACGAGACGGGGGAATCTCTCGTGGATCATAATTGAGACCTCTGCCCCCAGGATCGCATCTCCAACGTGTTCTAACCTTTCGTAATCCGCCATCTCTTCGTCCTCTGGCGCCTCGAATGGATAATGAACTGCCGCTCGATAACTCGTGTGAGTTCTCCATTCATCGTCACGTTTGAGAGTCGGGAGGGGAGGGAACGCTGTTTTGGGAATAACTTCGGCAAGTTTCGCTCGCACCGTTGCAATACCCGTGTTGTTGCAGGGAGCCATGATCGAAGGGCGGGAGGAAGGAGGATCAGGGAGAGGGTGAGAGGGCTAGAGGTGGAAGCGAGTGAACAGCGTCGAGAGCGAGCCGGGGGAGAGAAGGAACTGGAAGTAAGAGAATTGAAAGCGAGTCGTGCGGAGGTCGAGGTCGGTTGCGCGAGAGTAGTGTGATTCGTCAGGTGGTACGTGGCGCGGTGTAGACGGGTCGGGGAAGATAAGGAGGTAGAGAAGAGAGAGGGGACTCGTGCGAACTCTTTGTCCTCTTTCACCATCAACGCACGAGCCGCATTCCTCAACTCGCGCCAGCTCAAGGCCGCTCTTGTCCGCCGTAACCCAGTCATCTACACTCGTACTACGGCGCTATTTGGGTCCGGAGCGGAACCGAAGAGACGGGAGGGAGGCAGTTGTAGGGGAACGGGCGGGGAGAAGTCGTTTCGGTTCATCGGGAGCTAGAGGTTGAACAAGAGCAAATGGAAGGCGGTATGGAGGTATTCGTAGGCGTCGAGGAGGTGGTCAGGGACAAAGAAACGATCCCGAACTCGGCGAACCTTTTCCTCCTTCTCCTCACTCTCGACTACAGCCTATCCGCCTACAACTTTCAAGCTTGCAGCTAGTACAGTGCCGAAACTACCTACGTGCTTAACGACCCTCGACTGTCGTTCGCGGACGTAATTTCCTCGACTCATTTCCTCCATCTAGAACTCCGTCTTTCTCGTCGTGAGTCCGCTGTGCTTCGTTCTGAGGAGACAGGTCAGGCTAATACATTCCTGTATCCATCGTAGCTATCTCATACCGCTGTTCTGGCTCGGTGTCTCGAAGATTCTTGGGCCCGATCAGTTCTCTTAGTTCCCCCCCCTCCCTCCTTGCTTCACCGTCAACTCGGCTGCCTACTCGACGTGAAATGGAGCTTATCATTTCAAGCTCTGATGGACGAGGGTGCTACTTGGTTCGAAACGATCATATCGCTTTCCTACCGCCCTGAGGTTGAAATTCGAACCCCATCCTTCTTTTGAAGACTTCCGTTTACGAGCTCGGAGCAAGCTCGTTCCTATCGTTCTCTTTTTTCATATCACTGTCTCTACTGCTCAGCACTACTTTCGAGTAGATTCTCTCTCGCAGCCGAACAAAATTCTACTCAAAACCTCAAATTGCTCAGAAATCTAACAAAGAGCTACAAGACTAAGTCCTCTATCGCGCAGGAGGCCTGCTGTGTGTTGATAAGCAGCCCTCCTGCGTAGAGACTGTCAAAATCTCATCGAAACCGTCGAGAAAGGTATCTAGGAAACCTTTCAGAACTCGAATCGTTCGGGTCGTTCTCCCATGTCAAACAGGGGAGAAGGAGAACAACGCTCTTGGAGCATCGTAGGGAGATGTAGGGAGCGGTGTCGGATGGGAGCAAGATGAAGCCTTAGCGCTCTAAGCCACAAAACAAACTCCGTCAGCCAAAACCCCCCCTAGGTTCGCATCGAACCACCTACAAGCGCTTAGAGGAGGTCGTAGTAGACGCAAGCTTGATAAGCAGCTCTGTTTCGCGGTGAACATTGGTCAACACACGGATCTCTTCCTCCAGAACGCAAAGGAACTCATCCATTCTTAGCTGCTTTCTTGCTCGTGCCACTCGTAGTGAAAGCCTTCTTCTTCCCATCTCGAGTTATCCACAAGACGCACACCCAAGGAGGACCTTGCCCAACGTATTGATCTCGAATCGGACGAAAGTGGGCCAGCGCTGCTGCCATTCGTTTAGGATTCCGATGTAGTTGGTAGCGAGGTCGAATGCCTTGAGGTTCCGGAAGGATTGATGGATCCTCATGTTGTGAGTGAATGGGAGAAGAGAAAGGGAAGAACAGCAGAAACGCTCGCGACCTTATCGCGTTCGCTTCGCAGCGATCTTTGCGTAGGCTCCTAACTCCTGAGCGTCGCTAACCGACATTGTCGCTTCCAAATCCAGGGGATGTCCTCAATGACTACGGACAGCTCAAGACCCGCATGGAAGCTCAGCGAGTCCGGAAAAACTCTCGACGAGATCCCATTTTCTTGCTTCTGCGGACCCCAACTCAGTTTACGATTCTAAAAACCTCACTACATTCCTTCCTCCTACATGGTCACTTTAAGCACCTATCTAAGCTCCATGCAAAACCTCGATTTCGACGGTATCTTTCCCCAAAGAATGTTTCTCACCGTTTGAGTCTAACCGCCGTTGTGGTTCGCATTCCGAATCGGGAGTCGAGAAGTAGGAGTGAGAGAGTCGATAGCGCGATCATCCAAATCTGCGAGGTGAGAAGTGAAGCAGCGAAGGACAGGTTGGGGAAGAAAAGGGAGAGAATCGATTCTTACCGAGAAAGCTCAGAGCGACATCAAGCTTAAAGACGACGAAGCAGAATTTCCGAAGAGACCAAATGCCTCGCAGGCTTTACAAGCAGCCCTGGAGAAAAAAAACCGAACCGAAGAACTTCAGTAGTCGTCCAATGTGAGAAAAGGACTTCAGACGTACGCTTGTTTCGCCGCTTTCTTCGTGATTCCCTCAGCTTCGAACTCGACACGACGTGATTCAGACGAGATAACGAGAGTGCAAGTCCACGTTTTGAGGTGCGCCTCTCCGACCGAGGTGTAAGAATCCTCCATAGTTGGAGCGGGTCGACTCTGTTGAATTCGTTCGTTGAGGAGACCAATGTAGTTGGATCCGAATAGAGACATCATAGGCCGCGTGGAGGGGTGGAGAGAAAGAGGAAACAAGTTAGTCGAAGGGATCTTTGCTGAAAGGGAATAAAGCACAGAGCATGAGCAGGGTTCGGGTCTCGATCGGAAGAAAAGACGGAGCTCGTTTGGTCACGTGAGAATTGCGACTGTTTGCTTAGTATTCACATGCTCTGCTATACGATGACTCGAGTAGTAAGGAATAACACTAGCTATTCAGTCTTTCTTGCCGAGTAATGATTCGAGGAATGCTTTGTTCGTAGGTTCTCGACCCAAGAAAGCGACTAACGAATCCATCTCATCCCTGTACGAGGTAACGCAGTCCAATCGACTCAGTCAGAGAACCATCCGAGGTAGAGACGAAAAGATAAGAGTAAGAACTGACCGAGATCCACCAGGTTTGAGGATTTCTCTACGATAAGACATTCCAGCTTCCGCGTTCATCGGATCGGAAGCGAATTTCGTCGCGAACATGTCTGCCGAGTAGACCTGTGGAGGAAGATCGTCAAGTTGGATTCGTGTTGCCTTCTCGCTTCCTCGCTCTCTCGCGCTCGGAAAGGTGTGCTCACTTGAGAGCTCAAGTACCCGTAGTAGCCCGACGAATAGCCTCCCGCGATATGCGCAAACCCACTCTGACCACCGACCAACTCATCGCCTTCCTCCACCTCGACTAAACTGACCTCCTGCCTCAATTCGTTCCATAATTTCGTTTGACCTTCAGGCGACAAGTCCCATTGCGAAGTATGGAGTTTCATATCGTAGAGACCGAAGAAGAGTTGTCGGAGGTTGAAGAGTCCTTGGTTGAGAGATCGAGATTTTAGGAGTGGAGAAACGAGAGAAGAGGGGAGAGATTCGGAGGGACGGAGGTAGTGAGAAGAGAGAGCGGAGAGGACGGAGGGCTCCCAGCACCTGTGAGCGACAGTGCCTGAGTCAGAGAGAGAAGAAAGAGAAGGGATGGAGAGAGAAGAGAAGAGAGTTTACCAGTTTTCGAGCATCTGCGAGGGAGCTTCGACAAAGTCTCGAGCAACGGAAGTGCCGTGGAACCTGGAGAATTGGGTTTCGGAGAGAAGGCCGTGGAAACCGTGACTACGATCGAGCGCAAATTGGTCAATTTTCGTTTCTGCGACGACACGATAGCGAGATCTTGAAGAGCAACAGTGAGGAGAGAGAGGAGCGAAATGCTCACCCTGCCTCGTGAAGGAACGTCACGACATCTTGATGCTTCATCAATGCGGGTCGAGATGGAGTAGGTTTAGCCAAGTTTGCGACCATACTACCGACAAGAAAAAAACAACGAATCAGTTCGAAGGTCAAACGAGTAGACGTACAGGAACAAGAAGAGGGAGGAAGAGAATGGATGAGGGTCGAGAACTATCGGCGGACGAAGGACGCAGGAAACGAAGGAAAGGAAGAAAAGAGCGAAAGACTCACGCTACGACCGGATATTGACGTTTTCCATCCTTGTCAGTCCAACCCGGAATCAAGCCCCATACTGCGGCGTGACCGTACCTAGCAGCAGTACGCGATCGACAATTAGTGCCGAGCTCGAGGAGAAAAGCAGAAGGAGCGGAGTAAGAGCGAGAGAGGAAGAAGAATTTACTTGTTGTTTCGAGGGAAGAGATCGAGTGTGATATAGCCCTACACGAGACAGTATGGCGATGGAGAAACGTCAATCGCCTGCTCCACGGACGGGCTCGACAAAACGAGAGCTGCGCGAAAGAATGTGTTTTGACTCACCTTGAATGCATTCTCTTTCCCAACTTGTCCGTTTTCCCAGACCGCAAACATTTCTACATCTGTCCATTACCCATCACTTAGTATTGCTCGTCTCGAATCCGAGTGAAAGGGAACGAACCTTCATGATAAGTTTCCCCTTCCTCTTTCGGTACCTTGACCAACTCGATACCAAGGAGGTCCTTGTAAAGGTCGAGTACGGCCGGTACGACATGGCTAACCGGGAAATACTCTTGAAGCAAATTTTCGTCCACCGAGAGTTCTTTCTCGAGTGATAGTCGATCGTAGTAGCGGTAATCCCATAGTCGCAAATGACTATCCCTTTCCTCGTTCCATCCCCACCCTCTCTCTTCGAATTCTTGCTTCTTGAGAGCGAGGAATTTCTCCTTTTCAGCCTGTCCGAGCGGGGTGAGTTTCTCCTTCAAATCTTCGAGGAACGACAAGACGCGATCAGGTGTCTTGTTCATGTTGACTTCGAGGACCCAGGCCGAATGAGATTCGTAGCCGAGGAGTTGAGCCGCTTCGTGGCGAAGTCGAACGATTTCGGAGAGAAGGGGAGCGTTTTGAATGGTTTTCGATTCGAAGCCTTGATTCGCACGTTTACGAGTGAGAGGGTTGATGGCTTGTTTGATGACGGGCGTGTAATCGGGAGTCTTGAAGGTCATCTTGTATTTCTCGACGCCGTCTTCAGTAACTTTCTCGTAGCCGGAAAGAACGTCCTCGGGGACTCCTTCGAGTTCCTATGACATGAGGTGGATAAGCTTCGGTGGACTAGGGCGAAGGGAGACTAGGAGTATAGAGCCGCAGAGAAATGAACTTACTTCGGCGGTAAAGAGGATGAATCCCTCTTCTTCATTACAGTTCTTTTGAAAGTCAATCTCTAGACCCATGATACGTTTCTTGAGCTATCTCGACGTATCAAAACATCGCATCGTCGTTCCTTTCTGAGTCAGCTACGTCGCTCTCCTGTCTCATCTCGAAGAAAGAAAGTTGTTGACACACCTTGAACAGCTCATCCCTCTTCTCCTCATCCAAACCCAGTCCATTCCTCTTCCTATCCAACACCATCCTCTTCATCAACTTCTCCTCCTCGTCGTTCAATTTGACCCCATTCTCCCTCGTGTGCTTTTCGGCATCTACAAGTGCTTGATACACATCGACCCTCATCAACGATTTCAGGTTCCATTCGTTGAGGTTCTTGTCGGCTGCGACTGAAGCTTCACGGAGAGGTTTAGAACCGGATGCGACGTATTGCATGAAGAGGGAGGGTTCGATTTCTCGATCCATTTCACCCATTCGGAGGGCGAGGGGTCGGATCACGGTTTCGAAGGTACGTTCGGAAGTGGGGAGGGAAACGATGGAGGAGAGGAGGGACTCGGAGGTCGAGATCGAGGAGGAGAGAGTGGAAGGAATCGATTCGGGAGTGATTGAAGTCCAGGCAGGCGGAGGGACCGGAGCCGGGACGTATTCGCGGGTAGACGTAGAAGAGGTCATGATGGATTGAAAGCGAGGGGTCGTAGTGAAGGTGCGTCGAAGAGAGGGGAGAGGAGAAGGAGGGAGAGAAGGGAGTGAGCGGGGAAGGGGAAAGCGGGTGAGTCGATCAGCTGAGCGTAAGAGAGCGGTAGTAGGCTTGATACTTCTGGTACTACTGATCCGAACGAGCATGGGTTGACGCGGAGGAGAAGCAGAAGGGGAGAGAAGTTCGCTGACTCCCTTCGCTTCGTCACCACCTCGACAAACTCGTCTGTACGACTCCGACACGCTCGACATTATCTCTACGGAACTACCGGAACCTCCGAACGCGAGACAGCTTGAACAGGTCCACGTCACGAAGTTCTCGAGTTTACATCTCTGAATCGCTGCTACACTCGCATTATCGACCGGACCACCCTCTGAGGACGTCTAGACAGTACAAATCAGCTGTGATCAGCTACATCCTCCCCGCCGACTCGATCGCTGCCCTATCCCCGACCGAATCCCATCTTTCGGCTCCACCTCCCCTCTCCGCCTCTTTCCTGTCTCCCCGTTCACGAAGTGTAGGCGATGATTCGATTCATCCTCGTACAAGTACGTCTTCCCTCCCTTCCGTTTCCTCCCGCTTTCTCTCGCTGATCTTAGACTTTCCCTCCCTTTCTGTCTGCCTCTTTCCCTCTTCTCGCACACGCTGCTCCAGAATCGTCAAGGTAAAACCCGCCTATCAAAATTCTACGTCCCCTATGAAGACGACGAGAAGATCCGGATCCGAGGGGAGGTACATCGGTTAATCGCGCCGAGGGATCAGAAATATCAATCGAATTTCGTCGAGGTTCGTCAAGGTTCTCTCCTATCCTTCCTTATCATCTTCCGTGCAAGAATGAAACGGGACTGACGATGGGATAGGCCTCGAGGAATTGTAGTTCCGGAATCATAAAATCGTGTATCGAAGATACGCAGGGTTGTTCTTCAGTTTCTGCGTCGATGCGAACGATAACGAGTTGATTTGGTTGGAGGCTATACATTTGTTCGTTGAAGTACTCGGTAAGCTCTCCCCTCATTCCCTTCCATCTCCTCCCGTCCTCCCCGCTCCTTCTTTCTCTCGATTCGCGGCGAATGAACGGAACATAAGCTAGGATGTCTGACTCTAACCTCGTGCTGCTTCCACAGATGCATTCTTCTCGAATGTCTGCGAGTTAGACCTCGTATTCAATTTCTACAAGGTCTATGCGATTCTGGACGAGGTGTTCTTGGCGGGAGAAATCGAGGAGACTAGTAAACAGGTTATTTTGGAGAGATTGGAGTATTTGGAACGATTGGATTGAGCGGACGCATCTGGGAAGATCGTGTGGACGGTTGGACGGAGACAGGATGAGGGGAGATCAAGAGGGAGAAGAGGTTCGTCGTTTGTTTGGTTCAGCTCTTTGTCAGTGTCAGTCGTTACTCTCGATCAGTTGTAGAATGTAACAGTATCTCTCGAACTCTCTGCACTGGGCAGACGTCACAGACAGAGAGCCGCGAATCTCGGGATAGATTGATGCGAATCGATGCTTTTGCGAATTTTCACTTCTTGGAACTAACTAAGGCACTACCTTCTATTTTCTTGATTCGTTGACGAGTTCTATTTACCAGGCCAACTCTTTACCGTCCCAGTCTAGGAATTTCCCGTTGTCCTCCTTTGTGACTCTGAGGAAGATGTTTTTCGTAGCTGATTCGGTAGCTTCGTCGGTCTCGAGATCTCCGTTGACGTTACCGTTCATATCGGTCTTGACATATCTACATATTGCGGACGGGAGATCGAGCGACAGAAGGAAGAGGGAAAGGGTACGGAGAAGAGGGGAGGGAAACGAAAACGTCGATTCGAGTCAGCTCCTCTGAGACGGCGAGCTCTGGTCCCGAGGAGAGGAAGTCAGACAGGGTTATCGGAAACTTACCCGGGGTGGAAAGCTACAGCCGAGACGGAACGAGGCTCGAGGTGAGCTTTGAATCGCAATTAGCGAGACAGACGAAAAAGTGACGAGACTCACGAATCACGGTGAATACATCATCGGCCAATTCCTTCGCAAGTTTCGTCGTATACATGTTAACCGCACCTTTCGAAATCGCATCTACGGAACGCACTCGCGATCACTCTCGTCAGCTCTGAAACCTATTCTAAACGAAGAGAAGCTCGAAGGCGAAGAGGACTCACAAGCCGCAGCGTAGGGAGCCTGAGCTAACGGCGAATCAACTCCGATCCTTCCGACGATCGAAGAAGTGACGAAGATTTGTTTCTTCGAACCTTTTCGTAAGAAGGGAAGGAAAGCGTTGACTGTGTTGATGACGCCATACAAGTTTGCCGAGAGACAGTAAGTCAAATCTTCCTCGTCACTATCGCAGTGGGTCAAAGGCGTCAGTGACGGGACAGGAAGATGGGAAGAGAGTGAGAAAACGAGCAACTGAGAAGCGGTTTTCATTCCTCCTCCGAGAACTCCTGCGTTCGCTAGTAAGGCGTCTAGAACTCCGTCCATGAGGAAACCTGACGATTCGAGTGTGCGAGCTGCTTCCTGTCGATACACAACAACTCTGCATCAGTCTGACGAGAACGAACGGTTAGAGATACGAAGAGAGAGCGAAACTGACCTGAGTAGATTTTGGATCAGTTACATCGCACCTCAGAACGTACACGCGGTCTTTGCCAAACTCTGAGACGGCGGCATCGAGTTGCGAAGCGTTCGAGGGGTCGCGAACAGCAGCGATGACACGGATGGAAGGGGAAGAGATAAGGAGTTGACGAAGGTAGCCAAGGCCGAGGGAGCGGGATGACCCAGTGATGAGGTAGGTCGTAGTCGACATTGCTGGAGTGAGTAGGGAGGAGGGAGAGAGGAGGAGAAAGGAGAGTTAGTCAGCTTTCGGACTCTTCGGAGACGAGAGTGGAAACATCACGTGAGGATGAGGTATACTTCCGCTCTCCCACGTCTCCTTCGCCCTTCTGCACCCATCTGCACCCCCGGCGACCAGCACAGAGAAGCCAGGGCGCCTAGGGAAGCTTACATCAGCGATTCGAAGCCGACAATCTACCCAAGGTCGCTCTTCTCCTTCTCACCCTTCCCTTCGGCAAACGATCAGCACGACAACACAGACCGGTTTCGATCTTCTCGTAGCTTGTTGAGCCAATTCGCTATGCGAGCCGACTTCCCTCGGCGGCCGGGTAAGCTGTAACGAATCGATGACGCAGAAGCGGAAGGACGGGAGCAAGAGGTCGAGGCGCAGAGGAGAACCTGAGTGATAGGTCGGCAGAGGTACGAAACGCAAACCCACGAGAAGAGCTCAGAAGCTGTCTCAAAGGCGAAGGTCGAGGGTTGTTTGAGTGAGGAAGAGTTGGTTCGGTCAGTCGCCTCCAGGTGACGGCTAAGTTGAGCATGTCGAAACGGCTGATGAAAAGCTCGAAGCGTACGAGAGACGGCGCTCAAAATGGATCAATCGCATCAAGGAGCTTTAATTCAGCTTCGTTTTCGCAACTGTGAGTTTTCCTTTTTCAGTCTGCTCATCGCCTTCGAAGCGTTACTGACTACATACGAGAAGGCTCTGTTTACTAACAGTAGACAGGCAACCTCGAATCCCCGCCAGTATTGGACAAAAGTTCTCCTCTTCGTCGATACTTCTCGTCGTGGTCTTCCTCCTGACGGCCTCCGTCGCCGTCGACGGCTGTCGCTGCCCTATCGCCGTCGTCTGCTCTCGCTGCTCCGATTTTCTCGTAGACACACGCTCTTGAACATCCAAGCTATCGTTTCATCTCTCGCTTCGTTCCGGCCACCTTTCGTAAATCACATTCGATTCCCCGTTCTAAACTGTTCTGATCCGCGCGTCTCTTCCTCGCTTCCACGCACGGAAGGACTCATACGATCTTCTGGATTCTTGACCGACATTCGCAGCCCAAATTTCAGCTGCTAGTCTAACCCCTAAATCCCGACACGCTTTCAGGGCTTCAAGCTTCAGCGCGGAAACTCTTTCTTCGTATAGGTCCAACAATTGATCGGTGTTCTTTTCGAAGAGAACTGCTCTGAGGTTGGCGTCGACTGAGGAGAGGGGCAGGTGATGCGAATCAGGACCCGAGGAGACGGGCGGCAAGCGGTAAAGAGGGGAAAACGCACGTTTATTCAAGATTTGATCGTACTGTGTCCTCGACGCAAGCTCCTCATCGGAGAGCGAACCTGCAGGGAGATTAAAGGAACAAGGGACCGAGGTCAGGCGATGTTCGGATGAGGCGAGAGGAGGAGGAATTCTCTCGTACCAGGCATTTCAGGGCGGAAGATGAAGGAGGGAAGGAGAAGAGAAAGAGAGACGGAGTCAGAGTCAGAGTCGGCCAAGATCGAGAACTTTTAGAGATCCGAGCGACGACTGAGGTTCGAGAGTCGCGCGATCCAAACTCGCTGTAGCCCACTTTCACCTTTCATAGGGCTCGACGAGGTGACGATGGTCAGAGTGGGCTCTTCGACGCTACGATCTTCGGAACGAGACGAGGTAAGCTCGAACCAAAGTCGTCAATCTGAGTCAATCGCCGACAGCGACTTTTCATCGCTCTAGTGACTGCTCTCGATCTCGTAAGTGGAGGGTCTCTTTGCGGCTTGCATCAATGAGACTAACTAGAGTCGCCTTGCCAACGTTGCAAAATATTACGGATACCATTGACTCAAGAAGCGAATGGGTTCGTTACGAGATCCCGTCCCGACCTCAAGGTCCTCTGTCCGAGTTCCCAGCAATAAAACTGTTGAAAGGATCCGATATCTTGACGGTGAAGGTGAAAACTCCAAACTTTCGAAGCGAGATCCCCTTCGAGACCTATCGCCTCACAACTTGCCATGAAGAATGCTCGGTGTCCGGTTGGTTGGTTTCCGGGAGGTGACCTCTGTAGATGATAAAACAAACCCTGTAGTGGTTCTTGGGCTGGTTGATACAGTGACGGAAGAGGAGTCAGAGGAGAATGAACACTCGCGAGGAGAAAACCCAGAATTTAAGACTCACTGACACTGATGATTCTCTCGTAGTCGTGTCGCTTCTTAATCCACTCCACGAACGCGGGATAATCTCCGAACTCACGTCGCGGGCTGTTGAAATCCCGAACATCTTCGACGGCATCACGTCTGAATCCCACCCTGGTATCCGTCCGTCGTTCCCACATACCCGAGCGACACTCGTCATCCCGAGCAGCGTACACCATCCTCTGAGTGATCTGATTGCGGGAGGAGGAGACCGAGAGTTGCGTCGAGTCGAGGTTGTTGGAGGAGCGATAATTCAGTCAATCTGACGGCGAGGGCGCGAAGGACACAGGTCGAGCTTGCACGAGTGCCGTTCCTCATTCAACGCCTACTTGGGTAGGCGGCAAGGCGAGTCGGGGGGAAGAGGGAGTGTCGAATTGATGAAAAGTTGAGTGTTTCTGGCAAGCTTGCTGGAATCGTGGAGCGGTAGAGGAGGGGCGTAGAGGATGATCGAGCGAACAGTATCGCCATGATCGAAATAGAGTGGCTGGGCGTCGAGAGCGAGAGAGAGCGAACTTGGGGAATCGTTTCTCTCCTCCTTCCGCTTCACTCGATATCTTCGACCAACACCTGAACAGCTAGAAGTAATCTCACATCCGATCTCAACATTCATAGCGGCCAAGAATCTCGATCCGAGATATTATCGCTGCCGACTCGCTCGATCTCTTTTCGACCTCTTTCGACTTTTCGGACCAGCAACTCGACGGGGAGAGGTAGAATGGAAACAAAAGGCTCAGACCAACAATCGAGCGCCAGTCGCCGTGGCTCGCTTGGCTCGCCGTGAGTGAAGGGAAGCGGAATTTGATCGAGGAGGAGAAGAGGTCTCACTCATCACACGGCGCTGCGACCGGAAGATCTATCGACTCGTGCTTCTTCTCGAAAGCTTCCGAACGTGCGAGCGAACTGGCCCCGTCGAAGAATTGGCGACTTCGAATCGCTTCGTCGAAGTGAGCTTTCCTCCCCTCTCTACCTCGTGCTCGATCCGGCTTCGCAGCGTTACTGACTCCGATCCCGACAGCTCTACGCTCGTCATTAGAAGACAACATTGAGTCAACACCAGTCTCGCGTCAATCCTGCTCCTTGCTCCTCAATATTCTCGTTTCCATCCCTTTCTCGACTCCTCAATCCAGCGACGCCAATACTCGGCTGCTCCGATTGGATCTTCATCTTCGAGACTCACACGTCTCTTGCTTCATCTCTTGCTCCATCTCTCGCTACTCTCGCTTCGGTCCCGACGGTTTCGCAAACCTGTTTTGGTTATTCCTCGCTCGACTTACGAATCCGTACCTCTTCGACCGCCCTACATTGTGATTGATCTTGCGCTCTCGAAGTGACTCCACCCAACAGTTCTCGAAGAAACGCTCACAGGCGCCCGGAGGGGAAGAACCGAGGTTTGGCTCAAGTGAAATGAACCCTCGTCTCGCTTCGGAATCGGGCTTCTCTGTTCGTGAGATCTCAGCCGTCGACGTCTCATGTAAGGTCCAATCTGTCCTCGCGAATAGATAGATCAAAACGGTGCTACGGGCTCATCAAATTACAGCTCGATGCTCAATAACCTCGACTAATCTTAGCTCGGGCAGCTTGGTCTACGAGTTCCCAGTGGTAGAACCTAAGGTACGGCACTACAGCTCGTAGTTGAATCATAGTCGACCAGATCAGGTTGGGAAGATTGCCAGTGAAGTTCTCACGCTGGCAGATACGGAGGAATTGTTCTTGGCGTTCTTCAATTTGATTAGCCCGTGCAAGTCCCGGCTGTCCGTGTAGTAAAATGCGAGCAGCGTAGCTCAAAAGCTCGCGAGCTGCGTCTGTGTCGAGAACGAGGAGGAGCGAGGAGGAGTGAGGGTCAGCAAATAAGACGCCTGAAGACACGAAACGAAACGAAACGAAACGAGAAACTTACGGTCTCCGACGATTCGCTCATAGCTTCGTTTCCTCTCTATCCATTCCAAGAAGCTGGCATAGCCTCCGTGACGTTGTCTCGGGGCGAGGTAATCCCAAACGTTTCCGACAGAATCACCGTTCGCGAATCCGTGCTTCATTGCTTGTTTGATAACATCCTCCCTCATGTTTTCCGCCCGTTCGTTCATCGCTTCTTGGTCCGGTGCCACTGCCAGAACTTGGCCGTAGAATGGCGGGACTGAATCGCAACAACAAAAGCTGGGTCAGATCAAACGTTCTTTTTCTCGCGAACCTCGAAGCGAGCACTCACAGACGATATCCCTAAGCCAACCGTAGTCTTGCTCTTCGGGGCTCAGTAATTGATTGTCCTGCTCCGTGTCGGATAGTGAACGTTGATCTGTGCGGAAAAGCATTTGATCAATGAGCGAAGAACATGCAGAGCCATTGAATACATTTGAACGCGACTCACCATCACGATTACGATGATGTGCCGACATCCTTGACGAGCAGCAAGAGTGAGGAAGGAAAGAGAGCAAGAAAGAGGGCTTTGGCTTGGTTTTCACGTTGGATCCCCTTTTTTTCGCCGTCCGGAGAAAATCCTTGGACGAGGTCCCAGCTTTTCCCTACACAAACTGTTTCGACAACGGTGATTGAGTGTGCTTCGCCACGATGATCCAGCATCTTGCACAGTTCGTCTTCAGGTCGCTCGGGAGTCAGAACATTCCCATTTGAAACCTCGATTGTTGTGATTGCGCAGAAAATTGAGCCCATTGACAAGCTATGTCAGAGAGGAGAGAGACTCACCGTGATAAGATCGAGACGATCGACGCCATCGGGAGAAAACAAGCGACAGGAAAGAAAGGAAGGGAAGCAACGATTTCCAACGGCGAAAGGGAGGAGCGAGCAATGCTTGCGAGAAAAGTTCAATTGCGAGACACACAGACAGAGAAGGGAAGAGAATTGAAAAGGTCCATTCGTAGATTGGAGGGAAAACATCAAAGGAAGAGCGAGAGAATGGTGAAAACGAAAACGAAAACGAAAACAAACGAGAATGGAGGAGATCTACTCCTCTCTCTCTCTTCCTCCCTTCTTCTAGCCACATGACACGACCACAGAGGAGACGATTGAATGACGAGTCGAGAACTCGGTCGAGTGACGTGACGCCTAGAAAGAAGATCCTTCAGCGGGTTGAGGTAATTTTCGATTCGTTGGTGAAGCCATGTCCCTGTACGAAAAAGCGACGCCTCCACTTAGTACAGGCGGGGGGACTACGTGACTAGAGTAGAATGTGACTGACCTTCTGAGTTCTACGAGGATAGTCTCGAGCGTATAAGAATGTTTCCAATTCGACAAAATCGGTAATCGATTCCTATCAATCTGCGCTCGTCTCCTTCTGCATCAGTTTCCTCTCCTTCTTCCATCTCGAGAGAGAGAAAAGAAAGTAGATGCTGACTTTGCCGGTGGATTGATTCACGCAAGGCAAGTTGATTCGGGTCAAGAACGTAATCTCTGGAGGTGAATCCGGACACTTCGGTCCACAGAAAATCGATAACGAGTAAATTCGATTCTCGTGAACCGTCTAAATCGTCCTCATCCCATCCCATCCCATCCTTTGTTGTCAGCTCCCCTCCGCGAGAAAGAGAGGGAAGAGAGAGAGGAGAGACTTACATGACCAGGTCCAATAATCGTCCCATTCCAACGTTCCATACTCATCTCTTCCCCATCTTGTAATCCATAACTACACGTTCCATCCCCGATGCCTTTCTCACCTTTTTCGAGTTCTTCGAGGAGTCGGAAGGAACGAGGTACTACACGAGACGAGGCGATGACACGCGATGAACGGAGAGACTGGGTGTTAGCGAGCGCTGGCCGGACGGGAGGAGGAGGGAGAGAGTACCTTTAGCCATTATGACTGCGTTTGAGTGAGTGAGAGGTGAAAGGGAGAGAGGAGAGAGAGTCGACGTTGATCTCGATCTCTTCACATCTCCACGACTCGCCTACCCGAACCGGCACGAACACAGACTACACGATCCACCGCTGAGTACGCCACAAGGCTCAGTGTCTGTCTAGCCAGAGTAGCCCGCGCGCTCACTCCCCGCATCTAATTAAATTCGGATCCGCTTCCTCTCGACTCCTTGGGGCGCTGAAGAAACTGTACGCATTGCAAGGTGAGTGGGACAGTGCCAACTACGCGCGGAACGAGAGGCGTGTAGCTGGGCAGTTGGAGGGAGACAGGGACTCGTTCGCGTCATTCAATCAACCGCTCGTTCGACCTCTCGCAGCTCGATCGTTACTTCAGAAGTTGGACTAGGGAGTACTGCAAGTGCTGAAGAGCGGCATGAGAGAGAATCCAGGCGAGAAGAGGCCACAGAATCGAACAACAAATTCCTATTGCAGTTTCACTGACTCTCCCTTCCTCCTTCTCTCCTCTCTGCTCAGATACGGTAGACCATGTCCTCCCCCTCTTCTTCCTCCCTCGACCCGTTCCCACCGCGACCTCAACCCCGACCGACGCAGGACTCTTACCTCCTCGACCCGTCTCACCCTCACTCTCACTCTCACTCTCAATCGCATTTCCACTCATCTCCCGATTCGAATCAAGCTCAATTATCATCCCCTTCCTCATCATACACTGCTCCCTCCCTCGCCTCGTCTTCAGAGTACCTCCCGCCTCTGTCGTCTTCCTCGCAAACGAATACGAATCAACACGATCTCCCCCAGATCCCTCTGGTTTCACCAGATCTAGCAGCAACAACAGCCGGAGCAGCTTCTTCGAATACTTCTTCTTTCGTTACTTCTCCTCAATCGGATCAATTCTCGACGTCGAATCACTCGTTCGAGTACTCGATTGAGTTTTCGACGGCTCCTCCTCAAGCTTCAACTTCTACTTCGAACGGAGGGAACTATGGAGTTGGGAATGGAACTGGAGGAAATGGGATCGGAATCGGAATCGCTCCTCCTCGAACCTCCTCCTCAAGTAATCAATCTCACGGAGGAGGAGGTTATTTACCTTCTACACCAGGGGACGAATACTCCTCCTCTCTCCCTTCACCAGCACCAGCACCTCCACCTTTACATCAACAACAGCAGAGTATGAATACGGCGAATGCGGTACCGGTTGAATTCGATGAAGGAGTTTTACGAGCTCTCTGCGATTCAGACGTACGTCGCTTCTCATCCCCATCTCCCTTCGCGTGTCCACCTCGCGCATGGACTGATGAGCGATCGACTGCGACGAACAGTGTGGATTACCGTTACTCCTTGATCGGTTGAAACAATCAATGACTTCTTGTCGTGTTCGTCCCAGTTCTCTCTCTCCCTTTCTCCCTTCTCCTCCCGCCTCCCGCCTACCTTCTCTCTCGTCTCCCTGTATCGACTCGAAACTGACTCGAGGAGATTCCACTGAGAGAAAATAGGAGACTTCGACATTCCTGAAAAAGAGAGCTCAAATCGAAGAAGAATACGCTAGGAGTATGTCGAAACTAGTAAAGAGTAGCGTAGAGAGTTATGGATTGGGGGATGGGAAAGCTGGGTAAGCACTCCTCGTCCTCTCTCCCTTCTTCCTTCCTTTCTCTTCCCTTTTTTCCTCGTCTCTCCGTCGCCTCTCGTCTTCTCTCTCTCTCTCGCTCTCTCGCTCGCTCGCTCGTACTGACGATTCCAAGCTCGTTCGCCTCCGCAGATCGTTTGTTAATTCCTATCTCTCCCTCCTGAAAACACACGATCACCTCTCTTCGAACCGACTCAAATTCTCGACCCAACTATCCGAAATGTCCGAAGAACTTTCAACCTTGTCTCGAGAAATTGAGAAAGTTAGAAAGACGTCGAAGGAGATGGGGGGGAGATTGGAGAGGGGTTTGAATGAACAGGAGGGATTGGTCGAAAAGGTACGTAAATCACGCTCTCTCTCGTTCACCCACTCGCTCTCGAGAGGAGACGGGAAAGAGAAAGATGGAAGAACTGACGACGGAAAGATGGGACGAATTAGGCTAGAACACGATTCGATTCCGCCGCTGAAGAACTCGAACGACTCCTTCTGCTCAAATCCGGAGAATCACTCGCGACAACCGCGATCCCTCACGCTTCTCCTTCCTCCTCCTCTTCCTCCTCGTCTCATCCCTCGGGGTCATCCGGTTCGAAAGGGAGAAGTTTAATGAGTAAATTGAAGGGACCGAAGAATCCAGCTCAAGTCGCTAAACAGGAGGAGGAGATGAGGAGTAGGATGGGACAAGCGAGCGATAGCTACAGAGCTTCAGTTCAGGGGGCTCAGAGCGTTAAACAGGAATACTTTAACCTTCAATTACCGAAACTACTTCGAGTACGTTCTCTCCTCTCCCTTCTCTCTTTCGTTGTTGAGAGTCGAACTGATGATGAGGGGAGAACTGAGTAGACATTGAAGGAGAGCTCGGATGAGATTGATCTCGGAACTCAGTACCACCTATCTCGTTACGCTTATTTGTTCGAATCTTTACTCGTTACCGACGGACTCACGATCTCTCCGGTTTCAAGCGAAGACGGTACATTTCTCCCTTCTCGTTCTCCCCCCTTTCCCTTCCGCTCTCTTCCCTCCGCTCTGTTCTCTTTTCTTTTTTGAGTTCCGACTGACTGACCTCGACGAGTGTGAATGCGATGAGTAGGTCCAGGAGTGAAAACCGTGATAGAATCAATCGATACTCGGGAAGATTTCAAATCCTATATGCAACAATACGTCCTCAACTGGCAAATCTCGGGTCAAAAAGGTCCGAAACGAGATGGAGCTACTCCTGGTATCGCCTCTTCTAATGATTCTACTTACGTAAGCTCTCTGACTCTCTCTCTCTCTCGCCGCTCTCCGTCGTTGGGTGCTCGTAAGCTAACTCCGATTCGCTTTTTTCTAGGTTTCTCGCCCTCCCCTCTCTCCCCGTTCCTCCTTCTCCCAAACCCCCTCCTCCTCACTCCCACCTCCGACATCGAATCCTACGTTCGGCGTCGATCTAGGGGATCAAATGCTACGAGATTCGGTCGAAGTTCCTCGGATTCTCGAAAAATGTTGTGAAGCGATCGAGAGAGAAGGATTGGAAAGTATGGGGATTTATCGATTGAGTGGGACTACTTCGAGGGTGCAGAGACTCAAGGCTTCTCTAGATCGAGGTACGTCCCTCATTCCTCTTCTTCTCGAATACGAAACGAGAGAGGGAAAACTGACGAAATTTGAAATGGGAGGAACAGATCTCGAGGGAACGGATCTCCTAAGTGAGGAGAATTTAAGTGATATAAACGATATAGCAGCAGTCTTGAAACTCTGGTTCAGGGAATTACCGGAACCTTTATTGACTTGGGAATTGTATCATCAATTCATTGACGTTGCCAGTACGTCTTTCTCTCTCTTCTCTCTCTTCCTTCTCTCTCTCGCCTCCTTCCGAAAACTGACAACGTGGGGGAGTGATATGTAGAGATAGAGAACGATCGCTTACGCCATATCCGCCTACACGAACGAGTCAACGAGTTACCCGATCCGAATTACGCAACGCTCAAATATCTAATGGGTCATCTCGACAAGTAAACTATCTCCTCCTCTCCCTTCTCCCTTCTCTGACTTCGTACTGACTCCGACTCTGAGATAACGAACGACAACAGAGTCGCACAACAAGAAAGTTCGAATCAAATGTCCGTCTCGAACCTCGCGATAGTATTCGGTCCGAACCTCTTATCCCCTCCTCCTCCTCATCTCGCTCATCATTTCCCGCCACCTCCTCCACCTCAACCATCCCAATCATCTGCCTCCTCGACGACGACAAATGGAACGACAACAGAAGGAGGAGGAGGGAATTTGGCGGATACTCAATGGAAATGTAAATGCGTCGAAACGATTTTGGCGCATTACAAAGAAATTTTCGTCGAATAGACGACAGACGGACACTCTTACTTGAGGGGGAGGGAAGGAGGAGGGAAGGGATGCGGGTTCATTCCTGAGATTTCGATGAGGTTTTGGAAAAGACGAATAAGTTTACTTTTTTCTTTTGCTTTGGATGTAGAGAGTTTTGACGACGACGTGAATAGAGACATCCACTCTCGTTTGGCTTCTTCTTCACTCGACGTGCTCGTCTTTGCGAATCGTTCCATCAAACGAGAGATAATTTCTCGCTCTTTTTTCGGTTTCGTTTAGCGTGGTGTCGCTTCGCCCGCTCGTTTGCTATGAACCTCTCTTATGATATACACGCTTTCCCATCGAACAGACGAGAGAAGTTTCCAGATTACGGCAACCAAAGAGATTGTTGAATGACGACCTCAGCTCTTTCTCTCACTGTCCTACCAATCACTCGCGCCCGATGTCTCCGCCCCCGACACCCCCGAGCACGATAGATCCACATCGAGCGATACTCTCGAATTCCCCAGCTTTGCATTCGCTCAAACGACCCCAGTTGGTCAGGCTTTGTAAACAATTCAAGTTGAAAGCTAACGGAAAGGTAAGTCTCGCTCTCCCTCTTTTCTCTAGGGGTACCTGAGAGCTGACTAGTGGTCGGACGGTGGATTGAGTAGAACGGGGAGTTAGTGGAGAGATTGAAAGGATACGGCAAAGACCTCCTCCTCCTCTCCGAACAACAAACAACAGAGACAGTGGGAGAGGGACAGGGAGGAGAGGGACAGGAGATGTCGTGGGATTTAGTCAGTCCTGGAAGTGCGCCTAATCAGAGTGCTTTGATCGAGTTTGGGCTAGGAGGAGGGGGGAATCGTCAGTCAACTTTCCCTCTCCGCCCTCTTCTCTGCTACGGAGGAAGATGGAGCTGATTCGGATGATGCAAGAGTAGATGAGTCTCCAAGTAAGAACGGGTTATCGAAATCTAGTTCGAATACTTCATTAGCTTCGACGATTCGATCTGCCGGAACTGCAGTCTTCCGAAAGTACTCGCATTCCTCCTCCAAAACCACCTCCAGCTCGAACTCGAACTCGACCACGACGAGGGTTTACCCGGATCTAAGGGAAGCTTTCGCTCGATACCCTTCCACCTCACCTCAGAAACCGCAGGACGAGGACGAAAACGAGAAGACGGTGGAATTGGAGGAATTCGATCATAGTATTGAAGGAGCTATCCGCAGAGTAACGACCCACACGACTGTCGATACTTCCTTCAAGCCCGACTACGACGACGACGACGACGAAGAGATGGGGATGGAGGAGGTACCGAAAATTCCGGAAAAGTTCATTTTCGGTTCACCTCAAGCTCATTCGACGACGCAGGTGAAAGGATTCAACTTTGAGATGAAGATGTCCGGGTCGTTACTCGATCTTTCGACTACGACTACCTCCTCGGCGGCGACGGCTGAAACTGGAGCGAAAGAAGAAGCCAGATCGTCGAATTCGATTCTTCTCTTCGATGAATTGAATCGAAGAGCTCTCGAGTCACGACTTGACGCTGAAAGAGTCGGGATCAGACTCGCCCCTTCAATAGAGAGTATGAGGAAGGGAGAGGAGAAAGAGAAGAAAGGGATGGAGAGAGTATTCGAAGGGAAACATAAAAGAGTTTTCGACAAGTTGAGCTCTTCTCCCCTCCTCGTTCATCCGCTTTCTATTCGAGCTGATGAGTCGTGGGTGATTCCGCAACGTAGGATGGACTCGATTACGAATCATTACTCGACGAAACGACTTCACCCCCAAACGTCTTCTTCGAGAATCGCCTCCTCCTCGTCTTCTCGCGCTCTCAACGCCTCCTCATCGACCTCAGAACGTCCTATAAAACGTATCAAACCCTCGACCTCTACGAAACAACTCGTTTCAGCCCTCCGAGATTCCGGTTGGACTTCCTCCTCGACCCCGTCTCGCAAAACCTCGGGAGAAGAGAAATTGTCGTTAAAGGAATCGATCCGAACCGCATCGTCGTCGCTATCGAGTAGACGAGCAGGAGGAGGAGGAGGAGGGAAGGATGGATTGGAGAGATTGAGGGAAGAGAGGGAGGAAAGGAAGAGGAAATTGGAATTAGCGAAAGCTAGACGAAAGAGTAATGCTGCTGCTGTTGCTGCGGGTGGTGGTGGTGGGACTCCGGCGGGAAAGAGGAGGAGACCTGTTCCAGTCGTTGGACGTGAGTTCTCTTTTTAGTCTGGGTCTTTCTGACGCGAAACGAGACAAAGATTGATGTTTTTTTTTTTTTTCGTTACTTTGACGATGATAGCGAAACCGACTGGATCGGTTTCTTCTACCGCTTCTTCGTTCCTTAAATCTACGTTCAAACGATTCACTACGACGACTGCACCTCCCCCCTCAAACTTCGCTTCTTCTTCCTTCACATCGAGTTCGCAACCGCAAACGCAAGGAATTCCTCGATTCGCGATTCCCACGGCTTCGTCTTCTTCGAGAGCTATCGCTTCTCTCGCTACCTCCTCTTCGAATCTGAGTCGAACGATCAATACTTCACCTGGAAAGAATGTGAACGATAGAGGGAAGAAGAAATTTGATTTGCAGGAAAGTTTGAAGAGACCGATGAAATGGAGGACTCATCTTTCTTCCGGTTACGGTGAGCGTCTCCGTGTCTTCATCCTTCCTCGATCGTTTGGGTCGCTGATGAATTCTCCGAGACTACGCTCCCAGGTCCGTCATCGACGGGATCAGGAAAATTCGAACGAACGAATTCGACCAATTCTCTCCTTTCCCCTCCTGCTCCTCCACCTCAAGCTCTACCTCTCGCGAGGAAGTTTTCAGCTCGAGTCGCAAACCCTGCGCTCCTCTCTGCTACCCTCGACGCTCCTCCTCCTCTAGCCTCGTCTTCGTCGAACGAGAGGATTGTTTCGCATGAACTCGCTTCCCTTCCTCCAGCTCCAACTACTCCTTTCACCGCCCTCTCCACCGACTCTCACTTCCCCTCGTCGTCGATCAACTCTCACTCGAAAGCGAAGATGGGAAGTGTCGGAGGGAAGAAGATGGTTTCTACTTCATCGAGGAAACTGAGGGATTCGAAATTCGGAGGAGAAACGGGGAAAGGAGGAGGGAGAACGATTGAAGGGTTGGAATCGAAAGCGAGGAGAATCAGGGCAGTCAGGAAGACGACGACGGCTGGTAAAGGCGCGAGAGGTCGGGAGGAATAGAGCTATGAGGCGGAACGAGTTTGCGCGGTTGACTTCTCTCGCTTTTGAATGGACCTTTTTTATTGTTGATTGTATTCCTACTCTTCGCTTTCGCTATCGCATTGTATTACTTTTGTGGACTGTGAGAGGACATTGAGATCGTTCACTTTCGGGAACAGTTGATCGTGCGAGAAACGAGTCTGAAGCTCGAATCGCTTTTGACTTTCGCAGTTTCGCCGAGTCCTTCTCGTCGAGCTAGACAGCTTTCCTTTGTAGCACTTTTTAGCCCTAGGCGTCATTCTTTCTGCTCTTATCTGTCGCTTCTCCGGAGTCTCGTCGCGAAAAAAGTTCGCGCGTTCGAGCGAGCGAGAACAGGTGACGAAAAGCTCGAGTTGAACTTGCTCAAGCGCAGAGGTGAGTCGAGTTCGATCAGATCGATATGCAGCGTTTGCGAGAGCGAAGAGAGTCGGTAGCGTAGACTCGATTTCGAACAAACTTCGGTTCATTCGCAAAACTCGAACGAAACTGTTTCTCTCTTGCGATCTCTCGAAAGATTCACAACAATAATCTTGAATCTGTCGTCGACACGAGTCACTACACTACTCAATTCCTCGCTCCCTTCTTCCCCTTCCCTCCACTTCCGCCTGCATTTCCCGCTGCTCCAACCACTTTTTTCTCGCTCCTCGCTCCTCTCGTATCCGGTACGCTCTCCACCTCCTTCCCCTCTACCTCGTCTACCTCCACGATCGAATGACTCATTTCTTCCCTCTCGATCCAAACTGGTCGTTTCGAAACTTCGAGAATCGTGTAGTTTTCGAAAACCCTCTTCGTCGTCGTCGAATTCGTCGAAACGTTCTCAACGGACGTTGAAGAACGGATCCCATCGTCCGTAGGATCAGTCCAAGGGATCATCCCATCGTCGTCTTCCTCGTCATCGGATTCTTCCTCCTCCTCCGTTTCGTTCGAAACTCGTACGTTCTCCTTTTTCGCAGACGAAGGTTTCTTTTTCTTCGTTTCGACTTTGACTTTCCCTTTCCCATCCAACCTCAACACTTTCCCTCCTCCACCTCCTACTGCCGAGTTCGCTCTTATCGATTCAGCCCCGAAATTCCGACCGTTCAAACTGATTCCAGTTTCGTATGATCTTTGAATCCTTTCTTGAAATGATCCCCCTCCTCCTAATGCTACGGCATACCCAGCGTATCCACCACCACTCAACCCACCACCTGACTGAGGTGCGTAATCGGAAGTAGCAGAACCGAGTTCGGGGAATTTTATTCGACGTCTCTCGAGTTCCTCCTCTCGTTTCTTTCGTTCGAACCGTTCTTTTTCTCGGGAGATGAGGGACTCGCGTTGATGAGTTAGATCGGAGCTGTATGTGGAGGTGAGAGAGGTAGGGAGGAGAGGGGAATGCGAGCAAGAAGGACAGGGTGAAATGGGAGAGTTGAGGGAGCAGAGAACGAGACTGCAGGAAGGGCAGAGGGGGACGAAGGGGGATAGAGGGTGTTGTCGAGCTGTTGTGGAGAGACGAGGCCGTCAGAGAGAATTGAGGAAAGGAGGGAGAAGGGGAGAGAAAACGAACCGGAACAGAAACATGAAGAAGAAGATTTCGATTTCGAGGAAGTGAAACTTTTCAGGGAACGATCGATCTCGTGCAATTGTGACAGTGCTGAAGGGGAGAATTCGACGATATCGATACCCGCGATTTGCTTCGACTTTCCTTTCGTCGTCGTCGTCGATGTCGACGAAGAAGGAGTCGATTTCGTTTGAACGGGAATACTCGCCGATTGCGAGGTCGGAACTCTCGAAGAACCCGCTGTCGAGCTCGTCCTCGAGTTACTGCTACTCTTCCCACCCCATCCCGCAGCGTCATCTCCCTCGTTCTTTCGATAAATTTTCCCATTCCCTCCATTGAAAGCTTTCTGTAAAACTTCCTTTCGTTTCTCTTCCTGATAGATCCGACTCGTTGAGGTCGGAGGTAGAGGTGATGCGGATCGTGATTGACTGGGAGTTGCCCAGCGGGAAGAAGGTTTCGAAGTAGCTTGAGTCGATTGAGAGGAGGAATTCGAAGGGAATCGGAGCGAGAGGTAAGATGCTATGAATTCTTGACTTGCTTTTCCCGGGGCTAGTAGCGTCTATTCGTGATGTATTCCCTAACTTGTCAGCTCCATTAGAGGCAGAGACAAGTGAAGGAGAGATCGAACGAACGAGGAGGTAATTCTTGATCTCTTGAGCTGAAGTGATCGTTGAGAGATGAGGCAGGATCTGTTCAGAGACCGTTTGCTCATCTATCGCGAGCGCAGAGGGAGCGAGTCAGTCGGGAGAGAAGGGAGAGAGAAGAGAGATTGATGAAGTCAGAGGAACGTACCGAGTCCGATCAGGGGGGCTAGTTGCGAGGCTAGGGAGGGAGCCATATCGCTGTACTATGTGCTGAGAGCGGGAGTCGATCGTCAAAGTCGGGGGTCGTAGAAGGAGAGTCATCGACTCGATTCTCTCGCGAAATGACATCGTTCTCTCTCCAACTCGAATCGAAGAGAAGATAGTGAGAACGACTGAATGCTTTTTTCACGGTATCAAGACTAGCGAGACGAACTGAACAAAAGAACGAAAACCAAAAAAATTGCGAGTAGAATTCTCCGAAGTCTTTTTTGTACGATGCAAAACTTCTCCCCTCTTTCTCTCTCTCTCCTTTCCTCCCACTTGCTCGAGCAGCTCCACCTAATCCCATACGAGCGAACCATCACTAGTCGGATCCAACCCTTGATGCAAGTTCCCATTGACCGCTTTCGGAGCGGAAGTAGGTTCTGAACCGAAATAATTCTGACTCGCAGGTTTGGGTCTTTTCGCCAATGCCGCTTCTTGTGCCCTGTCCCGAAGTACTCATTGTCATCAGCTCCGATTTCGAGAAAGGAGAAGATAGAGAAGGAGAGCATGACGGACCTAGCACGGTTCAAAGCGTCTCGATGAGCTTTCAATCGTCGTTCTTGTTCTTCTTCCTTTTCGCGTTTACACGCATCTTCTTTCGCCTTTTTGAGGGCGTTCTCTCGTTGTTTCTTGGTGAGTGCTGCGGAAGGAGCGGCGAGTCCAGGGATCGATTTCGAAGGTTGAGAGGAGAGATTCGACGAAAGGGAAGGGGTAGAGGGTCGAGAGGGTTCTAGAGGAAACGTCGAGAGAATGTCATTCCGAGGTGAATGAGAAGATTCGGGAATGAGGGAAGCGGAGACGTACTCTTTGAAACGACGGATTCCCATTCTCCTTCATCCTGATCAAACGATTCCGCCTTTTCCCATCCATCTTCCGCTCCTCCTCTCGGAACAATCGAGGGATCCGCTCCAATATCTCCTCCAACAATCTTCATTACTCGTGCCGGAGGTTGTTCAGGTTCCAACTCGTAATCCCTCATATCATCTTTCTTCTTCTCCTTCTCCTTCTCCGTCGATGGAGCAGGTTGAGAGGGAGGTGTCTTGTTCCCTCCTTTCTTCTTGTTCTTTTTACTCTTTCCTCCTCCTCCTCCTACAGTCGAAGTCGCTTCTTGTACGAGAGGTTTCACGTTCTCGACTTGTTCTTGAACTTTCTCGGAGACCTCTTTCGCGACTTTTTGAACTTGTTCTACTCCCTTTTGTACCGTTTCATTCTCCTTGACCGCTTTCACTCCAGCTTGAGCGGTCTGTTGAGCTTGTTCAAGAGTCGAGGAAGCGACGTGTTCGACTTTCTCCAACACTTGTCCGGGAGTCGTTCCGTTGAGGGTGGCGACGTTCGAACGCTTCTTCTTGTTCTTGCTGGAAGAGGATTTCGAGGAGGAGGAAGTTGAAGCGGGTACGGGAGAGGAGGGAGAGGAAGAGGACGAGATTTGTTTAGAACCGATGAAGGCGACTCCTCCGATTACGGCGGCCGCGACGGCGATCTCGGCGAGAGTCGTGTAACTTATCGTGATTGATCCACTTGACATGGTTTGAATCGAGGTGGATGAGTGAGGAGAAGAGAGAGAGAGCGGTCGCGTGTTCGAGAAGAGTTTCCGAGACACCACCCTTTACCTCCTCTTCGATGGACCTGCGGACGAGCTTGCTGAGAATATGGAAGAGTCTCTGACCGTACTTGCAGCTCAAATAGCTTACCTCTGTTTGATGACGATTCTTCTCCACTCTTTCCCCTCTCTCTCCCTCTCTTTCCTTCCGCTCATTCACTGTCAATACGACAATGCCCTCTACCTATCTCATCACCGGTTCCTCCCGTTCTCTCGGTCTCGGCTACACCCGTGAACTCCTCGAAGCAGGTCATCGAGTCGTCGCAGCCGTTCGAAACCCCGACAAAGCCGAACAACTCGATTCCCTCAAGCAAAGACATGGGGACAAGCTTTATTTGGTCAAGTGCGATGTGACCGACGTTCAATCGACTAAGGTGAGTCTCGCTTCGAGGAGGAAGAGAGGGGAGTTGCTGACGTGAGCTCTGGGCCTTTTCGGTTGAATGAGCGAATATTAGGATGCAGCGGAAACGTTGGAGAAGTCAGGATTCTTATCTGAAGGTGGTCTTGATGCCGTTCTCGCAAATGCTGGTGTTCTCGGTGGAGGTTGGAACAAATCTTCGGAATTGTTCGTTTGCCTCTCTTCTCTTTCCCTTCTCTTGCTAATTTGTTCGCTTGAGTGTAGTTCTGAGGAAGATCTCTCATACAACTTGAAGACGAACCTTTACGGAGTGATCAATACCGTTAATGCGTTCCTACCCCTGTTGAAAAAGGGACAAGGGAAACAAATTTTTGTTACTTCTTCGGTTTTGGGATCGATCGGAGGACCTTATGGTGGGATGCCTGCTGCCAGTGCTTGTACGTCACTCTTCCTCCTTCTTCTTCTTGAGTGATGAGCTGGCGGAGACTGATGAGAATGGAAAATGCGGGAGAATAGATGCGATCTCGAAAGCAGCGGTTAATATGTATACTGTCAAACTCGCGACCGAGTTGGCTGATGAGGGATTCACTGTCGTTCGTGAGTCACACTCTTTCTGCTTTTTCCAAAGAAACTGCGTCTGACGAAATCGTTCGTTTTCGATCTCTTTTTCCGTCGCAGCTTTCCACCCTGGGTAAGTTTCCCGGTCCTTTCACTCTCTCGATCGACAACGGTCTCCAAAAGACCTTCGTGCGAGCTCTGAGCCAAAGAGAATGTAAATGCTGACTCCTTTCACCGCTCCTTTCATTTCTCTCGCCCGCAATCCCATTCCCTCTCGTTCCTTTTCTCTCTTCTTCTCGCCATTGAACTCCTCCTCTTCTCTTCCCGCCTTCAATCGTCATTATCTGTAGCTACGTCAAGACGGACATGAATTCCGACGGAGGAGGAGAACTTGAACCGGAAGAAGCGTGTCGATTAGCTACGAAGAACGTTTTCCTCGCTGCGACGAAGAAGGATAATGGGAGGTTTATGGTCTATGATGGGTCGGAGATGCCTTGGTAAATCTCGAGTGATTTTAGAGAGGTCTTCCAGCTGAGGACGGAGGGGAGAAAGAAGAAACCGAAGAGAAACAGAAAATTCCGTAGAAAGTGATCATTCATTAGGGTTTAGGGTTAGGGTTAGGGTTAGGGTTAGGGTTAGGGTTAGGGTTAGGGTTAGGGTTAGGGTTAGGGTTAGGGTTAGGGTTAGGGTTAGGG